>NW_006209177.1:1520682-1524500 GCF_000334495.1 Tupaia belangeri chinensis | reverse complement strand
GATTTCTCGCTTTCTGTCTCTATGTCTCTCTCCGTCTGTCTGGCGAGCGCACGCGCCCTACAGTGAAAATCTCTCAAAAAAAACCCAAAAAACAAAAAACTTAAAGTCAGAAAAAAAAAAAAAAGCTTAAAGCCAGAAAAAAAAAAAAAAAACTTAAAGCCAGGAAACAGGTTAGGATTCTGTTCAAATAGTAGGTACATGAACCTATCAACAGCTCAAGACAGGACAAAAATCTTTAAAACTGGATAACACAGCCTAGAAGAAAATCAGTAATAATTTAGTCAAAAATCATAAACTGTTATTTCACCAGTTCAGTCTCATGCACTTAATCTATCTTCTTTTGTGGTTCGATCTTCCCGATTGAATTCTGGGATATAATATTCACCTCCAGACTTGTCCCTATGATTAAGTTGGCCATTCAAAGTGCTAAGGGAAAAGCAATTTCAGCCAAGAATACTGTACCCGGCAAGATTATCCTTCATATGGGAAGAAAAGACAAGAACATTCTCAGATAAGCAAAACCTGAAAGAATTTACCAGCACCAGACCAGATCTCCAAGAAGTTCTCAAGGGAGTGCTATATCAGGAAAATTAAATACAGACACACAGAAATAAGAGTTCAAAAACTAAGAAACTGGCCAACTTGATCCTCCCTTAATTTAAGGGGACTGTATTCTTCTATGTATTTAGGAAGTAGAACTGGCTAGGAGTGAGTTTCATCAATCTGCTCCATGCAGGCTGTGTCATTAACTGACACTTATTAATTGATGATTAATAACTATATTTAGCCTCTTGTAAAAACGTGTGAATGATTTCGATTACTGTTGCTACTTTTATGTGAAAATGTTCCTGACATTCAGGGTGAGAAAAAGATTTCAATATTTTATTAATACGACTAGTGAGGATATTTTAATTTTCTTTCCTTTTTTAAAAAATAACACTTGAGGGGGGCCAGCAGTTTGTGTAATGGCTATGTCGCTGCACTCCCATGTAGTCAACCACAGTTGAAGTCCTGGACCCGGTGGCTTAAACTCACTCCAGGCACATGTGTGTGTGTGTGCCCAAGATCCCGAGAGGAGAAAGGAGGAGAAGGGATTGCAGCGTGGCCATCCCCGCTGGGGGGTGATTTCTTGCTTTCTTTCTCTCTGTCTCTCTGCTAAGCGCATGTGCCCTATAGCAAAAACCTCTCCAAAAGAAATGTACAGTTGAGGGACAAGCAGATTGCATAATGGTTATGTCCCTGGACTCCCATGTAGTTGACCGCAGTTGGATTCCTGGACCTGGTGGCTTGAAACTCATACTGGGCGTGTATGCATGCATGCCCAAAATCCTGAGAGGAGAATGGAGGAGGGTTTTGTGGTGTGGCCATACTTCCTGGGGGGGGGTGATATCTTTCTTTCTGTCTCTCTGTCTCTCCAGCAAGGGCACATGCCATACAGCAAAAATCTAAATAAGTAAATAAATAAATATATTTACAGTTGATTGATATCTTAATTTTATATGTAGAGCTACCACATTTGGGTAGATTGAGCAATAAAGTGTCCATCTAGGGACTGACTTTCTTACAGACTTTTTTTTTTTTTTTCTAGATTTTTGTCATAGAGTTTGTGTGCTCACTGGACAGAGTCAGAGAAAGGAAAGTGAGAAATTATTCCCGGGGGGTATAGCCATGTTGCAATACCTCCTCCTCCATTCTCCTCTTGGGATTCTGGGCATGCTCGCACATTCACCTGGTGTGATTTTTCAGGTCACCAGGCCTGGGGCTGGAACTGCCATTGGCCATGTGGGAGTCATATACTGGCTCCCAGAGGCTCCCAGACTTGCCTTTCTAAGCTTTCATTTTTACTTACCTTCTGCATATTCTTTATTTATTTGCCAGCTTATTGACACATTTGAATGATTTTTCTTTCATGTTTTACCCATCCAGCATTATTAGTTATTTTCAGTGGATTGATCCTTCAGGGTATTTGATCCACTTATACTATCTCAAATAATTCCAATAGATTAAAATTCAAAGAAATGTGAGTTCACGGAAAAAAGACACAAAACACACAAAAAATTAACATTCCATGAATATAAGTCACCTAAAGTGGCACGCGCCCGCCGTGAGTTTTAAGCCACCGGGTCCAGGACGCGAACCGCAGTCAACTACGTGGGAGTCCAGCGACATAGCCATTACGCTAACTGCTGGTTCCCGCCCCAAATTCTTAAAGGAGGGAAAAATGGAGATGGGATTGCTGAGTGATCATTCCCCATAGGGATACTTTCTTACTTTCCCCTCACTCTCTTTCTCTCTCTCCAATGAGTGCACATGCTTTCTGTCAAGTTAAAGAAAGAGAGAGTGAGATTTTAACCATCTCAGTTACTTATTCCAAATCAGCAAACTTTCAGAGAAAATGTGATCTTAAATGCCAGGCCTCTGTATCTTTATTTCTGTCTTCTCCCATATCTTTGCCTAGTGATTCTTTACTGTCCTTTTATCTTTTTAAAAAATTTACTATAGGGCACATGCACTCACTGGAGAGAGACAGAGAGTGAGAGAGGGAAAGTAAGAAAGCACTCCCCAAGGAGTATGTCCACACAGCAATTCTTTCTCCTTCACTCTCCTCTTGGAATTTTAAAAAACATGCTGGGTATGTGTGCATTTATGGCCACTCAGCAATCCCATCTCCATTTTTCCCTCCTTTAAGAATTTGGGGCGGGAACCAGCAGTTAGCGTAATGGCTATGTCGCTGGACTCCCACGTAGTTGACTGCGGTTCGCATCCTGGACCCGGTGGCTTAAAACTCACGGCGGGCGCGTGTGCGTGCGTGCCCAAGATCCCGAGAGGAGAATGGAGGAGAAGGGATTGCGGCGTGACCATCCCCCCTGGAGGGTGATTTCTTGCTTTCTGTCTCTGTCTCTGTCTATCTGGCGAGCGCACGCGCCCTATAGTGAAAATCTCTCCCCCCCCAAAAAAAAAAAGAATTTGGGGCACAAATGTGCATATGCCCAGTATTTTTCTATCGCTGCTAGATCCAGGATTTGAATCACACATTCAGCCATGTGGGATCCAAGTGCCTTAAACACCTTGGCATGGGCTCTTCCCCCCTACATGCAGAAAGAATCCCTATAGAAGCCTCACAGATCTACTTGGGGTATAATGTCTAATAAAAGTGGAGGTCTGGCAAACTGTAACACACTTCAGATCAGGGGTTGCAAACTGATTTGTAAAGGGCCAGAGAATAATATCATTAGGTACCACATGTGGTCTCCATCTCATCTCCCGCTTTCATTTTTTTTAGAATGCTTTAAAAATTTTTTTAAAAATTCTTTAGCCATGAGTTATGTGCAAAAGCAGACCAAGGGCTAGGTTTTGCTTCCTGGCTGGATTTGACCTACAAGCTGCATTTTGCCACCTACTTCTTTAGTCTGAGATCCTGGAAGGAAGAATCCTGGGAGTGATGGTAAACTGGAAAAAGAATGGAACTTGCACAAACTGTAACTAGCTTTGTGTCACGTGGGCAGCCAAGAAAATCTCAATCCCTAAAATTGGATTTTAATGACCTTGGGTTTAAGTAACTGAAGGCGCCTGGTAGAAGCCAATGAAAACTTCTCTAGTGAAAGATATCATTGAATCAAAGAAATTATTGTCTACATATACTTTTAAAAATATAATATTTTAAAAAAAATAATATTTAGTACATAATGCAATGTAATGAGACTCAGGATTAAACAAGACAATACAAAAAGAAAACAGCAGAAAAGATAGAAAATACAAATTGAGGGAACCAGCAGTTAGCGTAATGGCTATGTCGCTGGACTCCCACATAGTCGACC
>NW_006209177.1:1516414-1520413 GCF_000334495.1 Tupaia belangeri chinensis | reverse complement strand
ACCCAGATTTGTTTTTTTACTGAGCAAATGAACATAGTTAACAGTTAATGTGTTTCTTTAGTAGGTCCAACTTTAAAATCTCTGCAGAGGGACCAGCAGATAGCATAATGATTATGTTGTTGGACTCCCACATATTCGACTGCATTTTGAGTCCTGAATCTGGTGGCTTAAAACTCATGCCAGGCACATGTGAGTGTGTGCCCAAAATCCCAAGAGGAGAATGGAGAAGGGACTGTGGTATGGCCATACCTTCTGGGAGGTGATTTCTCACTTTCTATCTCTCTGTTGCTTTGATGAGCACACATGGCCTGTAGCAAAAATCTCTCTCAAAAGAAGAGGGACCAGCAGATGGTGTAATGTTTAATTATGATGCTGGACTCCTACATAGCTGACCATGGCTTGAGTCCGGATCCAGTGGCTTAAAACTCACGCCAGGTGTGTATGTGTGTGTGTGCCCAAGATCCCAAGAGGAGAATGGAGGAGAAGGGATTGTGGTGTGGCCATCCCCTCTAGGGGATGACTTCTCACGTTCTGTTTCTGTCTCTCTTTGTCTCATTGGTGAGTGCACATGCCCTGTAGCAAAAGTCCCTCTAAAAAAAAAAAAAGAGAAAATCAGACGTTGTAGGTGGCGGGCTAGTGGGATGGCAGATGAAGAAGACCTCACTTTTGAGGAAGAAAATGAAGAAATTGGAGGAGGTGCAGAGGGTGGACAGGGGAAAAGAGACTTTTTTGTAAAAGAATGTATGATGTTTAGGTTTGAGGATGACCAAAATCCTTACAATGAGTCAGTGGATATTCTTGAAGGCCTTTGTCATAGAGTTCATAACTGAAATGATTCATAAGGCAATGTTGATTAGAAAACAAGGTTGAGTACAAGTTGAAGATACTGTTTTTTTTATTATTATTTTAATTTTTTTTCTTTAAGAAAAGGACCCAAGGAAGTTTGCAAGGGTTAGACTTGCTTACTATGAATGAAGAATTGATATGAGCTAGAAAAGCATTTGATGAAGCAAACTATGGATCTTGACATTTTTTGTACTTTATAACATTTCATTATCTTCTGGGGAAATTGTTTTTAATGACTATGTTTTCTACAGTAAAGGTCCTGATATCTAGCTATGTAAATGACAGTTGGAATAGCACAAAGTTTTCAGTTTTATTTTTATGTCTTTTTAGAGTGATATTTAAACCTTTAATTGCCTGTCTTTAAATGACCATACTTAATTTCTTATTGGATTTTAATGACCACACATTAGTTAAAATACCTTGCAAGCTGTGCAGTTCCTGTTAACTTTGAGTATCTAAAGGATAAAGTAGTATTTATATGTTAGATATATTTGTGCCACTGTAAGCTATACTGTAGCTGTTTAATATGTGAAATATAAATGGCATCTTTGACTGTGAGAGTTGACATCTGTGCTTCATGTACTCTGAAGTTTTAGACAATAGTAGTCAGAGAAGTTAATAAAGATAATACTCTGGCTTATGCTTCATTTAAAGAGATAATATGATTTTTGTAACAATGTTTGTCTTAAATGATAATATTCTGTTCTTCAGATAATAGAAGTTATTTTATTTGGATAAATTGAAAGTGCTTCAGTGTTGGAAAGTTATTTATTTAAAATCTTTTGGGGCATATAACATACTACTTGGTAAATTTTAGGAGAACTCACTGATTTTCACAAATCAGATTAAAGTTTCTAAAAAATAAATTACATTGCTTAATAAGTAGGATAAACATTTGGGTAGTGTTTTATTAACATATTTTTAAGTACTTGTTCATTGTGAAAAGTGTACTTAACTAAAAATGTATGTGGCTATGAAATCACTTTTGTAGTTCAGGATATACAGGTTTTGTGTGTGTTTAGCTTATTGTATTAAATTATTTTTGCACTTAGCCTAAAATAAGGATTAAAATTGCATTTAAAGAAATCAATGTTACTTTTTGTGGAACTGAACTTTTTGAGTACCATTTGCAAACATTATGGATCAGTGCTTGGGAAACTTTTGCTTTCTCAGCCTATTAATAAAAGGAATAAAGTATGAAGAATTTGAACAGATTGATGCTTAATTTAAAAATAATAAAATTTCAAAAATCTCTGCAGAGAACTGGGAAGTATAACAAGAAAATAACAGGAATTTGATAAAGAATAAAATGGAAATTCAGGCCAGCAGTTAGCAGAATGGCTATGTCGCTGGACTCCCAGTAGTCGACTGTGGTTTGGGTCCTGGACCTGGTGGCTTAAACTCACGCTGGGCGTGTGTGCGTGCATGCCCAAGATCCCAAGAGGAGAATGGAGGAGAAGGGATTGCGGCATGGCCATCCCTCTGGGGGTTGATTTCTTGCTTTCTATCTCTCTGTCTCTGTCTGTCTGGCGAGCGCACGCACCCTATAGCAAAAACCTCTCCAAAAAAAAATAGAAGAATAAAATGGAAATTCTAGAATAGAAAAAAAAGTAAAAAAAAAAAAAATCAAGTTTTACCATTATTGGATTTAACAGCTGAAGAAAAATATTGGTAAGCAAAATAGACAATAATTCAGAAGACTTCATTTAAAAGGAAACAAAATGGAAGGAGAATATGGAACAGACAATAGGGGGCAGACGATAAAGTGAGGAGCTTGAACGTATATGTAAAATCAGTGTCTCAGAATGTGAGGGAAATGAGAGTAGAACAAAGAAATATTTCAAGAGATAATAGCTGGGAATTTTTCAAAATATATAAAGGCAAAATAAAGATATTAGAGTAACAAAAATGGAAATTCTCCATGAGCAGATTTACAATTAAAGGTAATATCCATGCAGAAAGAAAATAATCCCCAGTGGAAATTTGGAGATTCAGAAAGGAATATAGAATGGTAAAAGTGGAAAGCATGAGAAAATCTACATGAGAATTTCAATGTAATTATAATAGCCATTTATAGCTTGGGTGTGTGTGCATGTGTATATGTTTCTGTAATTGAAGTACATGAAAACTTTAGTATTGAGTCTGTACATTGTCATTGAAGAGGTAAAAGTACTCTTTGGAAACAGCTTAATTTGAGAAAAAGAGGCAAATTGTTGCAGGATGTCTGTAGTACTTACAAGAAATTCAAAACAGGCAAAATTAAACAGCATATGCTTAGAAAACAAATGTGTGACTAACCAAAAACGAAATCCTGAGAATAATGAATGTGGCATTCCAGGTAGTGGTTATCTTTGTGCAAGGGAGGGGGATAAGAACATAAAGGACATAGGACCAGCAGATGGTATAATGGTTGCATTGCTGGACTCCCACGTAGTTGACCACGGTTTGAATCCCAGACACGATGGCTTAAAACTCATGCTGTGCACAGGTGCATGCATACCCAAGATCCCGAGAGGAGAATGGAGAAGGGATTGCAGCGTGGCCATCCCCCCGGGAGATGATTTCTCCGTTTCTGTCTCTCTAGCAAGCACACACACCCCCCTATGGCAAAAATCCCCCCTCAAAAAAATGAACATGAAGGACACAGACAGAATATAAGTATGGGGGGGGGGTCCTGAAATGGGAGTGATGGACAGTCTTTGATGAATCTTTAAGCATCATATGTTGGTTTCATAAAAGTGTCACATCTACTCAATTTTAGTAAAAATAATGAAAAAGAAAGGTTTAAACTGTCTTACAAGATTAAGAAGTAATTATAAATAATGAAACACTAAGTTTAAAAAGACCTAAAATCCAGCCGAAATGACAAGAGCTCCTCTTAGCTTTAACAGTTAGCAGAAACTAATTAAGCCCCAAAGATAATACAGTTATTAGAACAAAGTCATAATAGAATGTAAATAATGATAAGATAGCATTAAACACTAGAAAGCAATTAATTTCTTGGAAAAAATTTGGAAATCTTAAATCTTAAATCTTTTTACACCTTAAAAATTATTTTGCTGCGGCCAGCAGGTGGTGTGGAGGTTAGGGCACTGGGCCCTGGACTTCCATTTGACTGACTGTGGTTTGAGTCCCCGACCTGGCCACTTACTT
>NW_006209177.1:1507158-1516390 GCF_000334495.1 Tupaia belangeri chinensis | reverse complement strand
ATTTCCATGTTTCTTTTTATTCCTATTTCTTTTATATATTCAATCATGTTACTTAGCTTACAAAGTGATTATTCCAGCATGTGTATATTTCTCACCAGTCCAGTTCACCATACTAGAAAGTTATCTTCCTCTACTCCTTCACCCACCTTCTTCCTACACTATATCTGGTATTCACAACCAATTACTATGTTTCTATAACCTTTAGTCATTGGGAGTACAGCAATGTAACTGCTATGTCATCTGCTGGTCCTATATAACCTTTTTAATAGCAAAGACATTTTTTAAAGAATTATTTGTTTTGCTATTAAAAATGTTATAATGTGAAATTAAGTGGTATGATGGTTAAGGTATTGGACTCCCACATGGTAGAACACAGTTCAAGTCCTGGACCCAGCAGCTTGAAAATCACACTGGGCATATGTGTGTAAGTGCCCCAAACCCCAGAAGGAGAATGGAGGAGAAGGGATTGTGGCATGGCCATCTCCCCCGGGGGTGTTTTCTCACTTTACCTCTCACTGTCTTGGTCTCTCTCTCTCTCCAGAGAATACACACACCCTAAGGCAAAAAACTCTAAAAAAGTTATATAAAGATATATTTCATTCATGATATATATTTTCATATATCAATATATGTTTAGTTATTATTTAGTAATATTTGATATTTGATATTTATATACTTATATAAGTTTATGTAATATTGTACCATATATACATATATTTATACAAAATATATTTATTATATAATATATGTCATAAATATATGCTCTATAATATGTAAATTATATTTATAAATATATGTAGTACATAAATAAAATGTACAAAATCATGTTATATATAATATGTAGGCATATATATAATAAGAAAATTATACTAGGTCATTGGGAAAGTCATGACATATTTTTCTGTTTTTATATAAAACAAGTTGTCTTTACTTTTCCAACAACCCAATATAAAGACAGTACATGTAGCCATTGCTCAGATTCAAAAAGTAGTAAGATCTTATGAAATGTGCCTCCTCATTTCTACACATCACCTTTTATGTTACTGAAGTAAGCTGGAGTACCAAATGTAAATTTGAGGAGAAATACTACAAAAGAAATAAGAGCATCTCAAAGAAAATTTGGGCAATGAAAGGTTTGTTATGGTAGTAGAGAATTTTACAACAGCATTTAGGCAAGTTGGAGAGCTATGTTGGATCTCTTAGAGTTCATGGCGATGAGGTTTAAAAAAATGTTCATTTTCAAGAGATTTTTGTCAAAGGAACTGGACTTGGGGCAAGAAATAGTAAGAGGAGATCCTTGCCCTGAAGAAGCTCATTGTGGCTAGAAACAAATAATGTTGCTACACTGTGACAGTACAGTGTGTGAGGAGTTGTAGGAGTTTAGTGTTAGAGCTTAGAGCAAGACATGAGAAGTCAAGCCTGGGGGTCAAGATGGCATTATTGAGTCTATGTAAATCATATGTTGAAGGATACACAAACTTTTCAGTTACGAAAAAAAAGAAGAGCACAGATCCATCCAGGCAGAGGATGCAGAATCCTACACTAAACACTGGTAAGTCAAGTTCCTGGGCTGACCAATCCCAAACCTGATCAATAGGCTAAGGTCTCCAGAAGAGTCTCAGCAGAAAGTCTTAGTAGGTAGTGTGAGTTAATGAAGCAAGTCAGTTGCTGTTACAGCACATGTGACAGGATGTAGCCCCAGGGTAGGTCATTTTGCTGAAAGGGGATGGAGAGGTTAAAAAATGGAGATGAGCAAATCTTGAAATATTGCTTCTTTATTGTGTTTGTGGATAATTCCTGAAGAGATGGGAAAAGAGGAGGGAGGAAAGGGGTGAAAATAAGACAGCAAGCTTTGATTCTTGACTGTATCCCCTAGGGCTGGTCTTTTCCATCTTAGCTACATGTTAGAATTATCTAGTTTTGCCCACAAAGATTTTATTTAATTGGGTTAGGGCATGACCCTGGAATTAGCTTTTTACAAGCTCTTCAAATTATTTAAATGTGCAATTAGGGTAAGCCATGACTGTATCTATCGTGTCTTTTCCAGAGTAGCTGTATTAAAGCTGTGTAGGTCAGGGGCAATTTCTTATTCAATTTCATGCCCACTGATGTGACTAGCACAAGGTCTTACACTATATATATAGTAACTACATAGCCCTATGTATAGCTTAGTCAAATCTTCTAACTGTTCTATCATTCTATAGAATGAAAAACTCTATGTTAAAATATCACTGTGCGTCTTTGTGATATAATAGACTTACTGTTTTTTTTTAATTTTTTCTTTCAGATATACACTGGGTAGATATTTTAGTGAAAATGTCCATATCAGTATGTGATAATGTCCATATTTTAGTGAAAATGTCCATGTTAATGAGAATGGAGGAGAAGGGATTGTGGTATAGCCATCTCCCCAGGGGTTGATTTCTCACTTTCCCTCTCTCTCGCTCTCTTTCTCTCACTCTCTCTGTCTCTGTCTATCTCCCATGAGTACACATGCCCTGTAGCAAAAATCTTTTTTTAAAAATCCACTTTAAGAAAAATACCTGGAGGGATTTACACATAGTTATTTTGCTATAGGGCTCTTGTGCTTGCCAGAGAGGCAGAAAGCGAGAAATTACCCCACAGGAGGATGGCCATACCACAATCCCTTCTCCACTCTCCTCTCAGGATCACAATCCCTGCTCCACTCTCCTCTCAGGATCTTAGGCACACATGTACATGCCCCTGGCATGAGTTTTAAGCTGCTGGGTCCCTGGGTCCAGAATTGACCTGCAGTCAACTATGTGGGAGTCCAGCAATGTAACCATTAAGCCATCCTCTGGTACCTCTCATAGTATTGTTAAAATACTTTGTAAAACACTCTTGGCCAGCAAGGACTTGAGACCCCAGAGCCTAATAGAACTGAATCCCTTTTGAACCACCAGCAAGCACCTGCTCTGGCTTTGCTTTCTGGAGCAGCTGCTGGGAGGATTAAGAGAGTGACATTGTAAGAAGCACTTAGCACAGTTCTTGGCACACTGTTGTCTCCCCTGGGCTGAGGAAGCAGCACAGGTTTTTGAACTCATTCTTTATATATATGTGCATTTTTCAACGCATGAAATTACTTTTGCATGTGAGCTCCAGAGCAATTCAATGACGAGCCTTGCGGCAGGCACTCAGTGTGCATTTAACGTGGAGCTGACTCAAGTTTGTGTTGGCTTTCCCCATGTAGCTTGCAGTGGAGGTTGGATGATACGTAAACTGGAATGAGATTCTGCACTGCACTTTCTGTGGCATTGTTTATATCATAACCACTATTCACCTCTGTTTCTTCATCTCTAAAATGGAAATGATTGGATCCTAGACCTCCAAAACCAGAAGAGTGCTTCCAGGTATATATTTGAAAATTATAAAAATAGATTAATTAATAATTCTTATGAGAATTATTTTGTTATTATATATAAGATATAATTCTTACAACTTATGAATATCTACTATTGGTATAACAATATAAATTAGGCACTAGAATAGAGAGAACTTTTTTTTACCTTCCTGCTATAGGGTATGTGCACATGCTGGAGAGAGAGGGAGAGAGAGAGGGAGAAATCACCCCCTAGCAGGGATGGCTATACCACAATCACTTCCCTGCTATTCCCCTCTTGAGATTTTGGGCACACATACCCAGATAACTGGTGTATTTTCCAAGCTTCCAGGTCCAGGACTCGAACCACATACTCAGCTGCTTTAATCATGTGGCTGTCCCTATACAATATATATTTTATGAACCATTCTTTATCTCAAAGAAGACTAATTTAAGAACTACTAGGATGGTCATATGTATCTATCAATATATTTTACCAAGAATAAAAATTTACCAGCACCTAACACCTAAGATCTTGTAATTCCACCTATTTATGAAATAAATATATACACGAATGAACACTGAATCACTGAAGAGGAATTTCTTCATCAGGTATAAGTAAGAACCTAAGAACTTATTGCCCCATCTGTAAAATGGGAAGACTAACATAGGACTGAAGAATTAATGTGAGGATAAAATTAGATAATGTAGGTGGGGACTGTGGTAGGAAGACTTCTAAAACAGCTCCCAAAGACGCTTACCTCCTGGTTTTATGCCCTGTGTAATTCTCTGTTTGTAAGTATGAACTGATGACATGCTTCCAATGAAACATGGCACCAGCTATGGGATGTCACTTCTGGAATTAGTTTACAAATGACAGTGACCGTTCAGCTCTTGGACCTGTATCTCACTCTCTTACCTGTGGCATGCTCACATGGCAAGGAACTGAGGGAGAAATCTGACCAACAAAAGGAACTGGGACTTAGTCCAACAGCCCACAAGGAACTGAATCATGCAAAAAACCTTGTAAGTGAAAGCAAATTCTCCCCTCATCAAGCATTAAGATGACCACAGTCCTGGATAACACCTTGACAGAGTCCCTGAAGCAGAAAATGCAGTCAAGCCACACCCAGGATTCCTTATCTGAGAGTCCCAGAAACTGGGACATCATAAATGTTGTATTAAGGTGCTTCATTTTAGATCATTTGTTACTCAGCTACAGTTAACCAATTCAAGGACCTATCACAGCATGGACATTTAAAGTATGCTTTATATAGAAGCTATATTATTTTATAGCAGGGTAAAAAATTATAATAAATATATCTATAAGACCGGAGTTGGTTTTTTTGAGACTTTTGCTATAGGACATATGTGCTCACCAGAGAAACAGATATAGACAGAGAGAAAGCAGGGGATGCCCATGCCACAATCCTTTCTCCTCCGTTCTTCTTTCGAGATCTGGGCATACACACACATGTGCCCAGTGTGAGTTTCAAGTCACTGGATCCAGGACTCAAACCACAGTTGACTCCCATGTGGGAGTCCAGCACCTTAACCATGACACCACCTGCTACCCCAAGACCAGAGTTTTTAAATCTAGCAAAGAAAATCATAAAGATTTGCCTCAGTGGAAGATGACTGGGAAAAGTTCTGCTGGTGATCTCCTCAGCTATGACCGGGGACTTTGCTCCACACAACAACAGCATCAAATGGCAGTAAAGAAGGAAAGTCTTCAGTTACACAACTGGTGGGCAAGGACGCAGTGAAATTCATCACTGCCGAGCAGGGGTTGAAATGGCAGTGGTCTCCTGGAGCCACTTTGGTAAAACATGAGGAGACACGGTTGTTTAGCACAAACCCTGGCCTTGCCGAAATTAAACAGTTCCCTCAGCAATCTTATTTTGAAGAGTTCTCATTGCCTGCTGTAGACAGTTGGCTCTTAATCCATTTTATAGAAGCACTTTCTGTTCCTTGAAAAAAGGAAGTACATAAATTTCAAGTGCCATATTACCATACATGCATGGTTTTGTTTGGGCACAAGCAAGTTGTTCTTGTCATAAATCCTGACTCAGAATGGGGGCTCAGGATTTACCACCTTACTCTTTATAGTTACAAGATCGACTAAACTGATTACAAGAAGAAATATGTACGTGTTGAAACTGTTCACACCAGTGATGCGGATCAGTAGCTTATAAAAGTGGCAAATAACAGCAAGTCAAAAGAAAGAAATTTCAGGAAAGACAGAGCTTTTAAAAATACAGGGTCAGATCTGAAGATATGATAGTAGGGAGGATAAGTATAGATACCAGAGACCATAGGGAGGAGAGTGAATGATGGAGAGTGGGTGGTGGAGGGTAAATGTGAGGCGCTAAGGGAGGAAATATTTAGCAGACAAAAAAAAGTTCTCTGTTGAAAAATATATATATTGTATACATCACAATGGGGACTTTAAATGTGAAATTAAGGGGTGAAATTAATTTAAATGTGAAATTAAGTGGTATGATGGTTAAGGTATTGGACTCCCACATGGTAGAACACAGTTCAAGTCCTGGACCCAGCAGCTTGAAAATCACACTGGGCATATGTGTGTAAGTGCCCCAAACCCCAGAAGGAGAATGGAGGAGAAGGGATTGTGGCATGGCCATCTCCCCCGGGGGTGTTTTCTCACTTTACCTCTCACTGTCTTGGTCTCTCTCTCTCTCCAGAGAATACACACACCCTAAGGCAAAAAACTCTAAAAAAGTTATATAAAGATATATTTCATTCATGATATATATTTTCATATATCAATATATGTTTAGTTATTATTTAGTAATATTTGATATTTGATATTTATATACTTATATAAGTTTATGTAATATTGTACCATATATACATATATTTATACAAAATATATTTATTATATAATATATGTCATAAATATATGCTATATAATATGTAAATTATATTTATAAATATATGTAGTACATAAATAATATGTACAAGATCATGTTATATATAATATGTAGGCATATATATAATAAGTATATTATACTAGGTCATTGGGAAAGTCATGACATATTTTTCTGTTTTTATATAAAACAAGTTGTCTTTACTTTTCCAACAACCCAATATAAAGACAGTACATGTAGCCATTGCTCAGATTCAAAAAGTAGTAAGATCTTATGAAATGTGCCTCCTCATTTCTACACATCACCTTTTATGTTACTGAAGTAAGCTGGAGTACCAAATGTAAATTTGAGGAGAAATACTACAAAAGAAATAAGAGCATCTCAAAGAAAATTTGGGCAATGAAAGGTTTGTTATGGTAGTAGAGAATTTTACAACAGCATTTAGGCAAGTTGGAGAGCTATGTTGGATCTCTTAGAGTTCATGGCGATGAGGTTTAAAAAAATGTTCATTTTCAAGAGATTTTTGTCAAAGGAACTGGACTTGGGGCAAGAAATAGTAAGAGGAGATCCTTGCCCTGAAGAAGCTCATTGTGGCTAGAAACAAATAATGTTGCTACACTGTGACAGTACAGTGTGTGAGGAGTTGTAGGAGTTTAGTGTTAGAGCTTAGAGCAAGACATGAGAAGTCAAGCCTGGGGGTCAAGATGGCATTATTGAGTCTATGTAAATCATATGTTGAAGGATACACAAACTTTTCAGTTACGAAAAAAAAGAAGAGCACAGATCCATCCAGGCAGAGGATGCAGAATCCTACACTAAACACTGGTAAGTCAAGTTCCTGGGCTGACCAATCCCAAACCTGATCAATAGGCTAAGGTCTCCAGAAGAGTCTCAGCAGAAAGTCTTAGTAGGTAGTGTGAGTTAATGAAGCAAGTCAGTTGCTGTTACAGCACATGTGACAGGATGTAGCCCCAGGGTAGGTCATTTTGCTGAAAGGGGATGGAGAGGTTAAAAAATGGAGATGAGCAAATCTTGAAATATTGCTTCTTTATTGTGTTTGTGGAAAATTCCTGAAGAGATGGGAAAAGAGGAGGGAGGAAAGGGGTGAAAATAAGACAGCAAGCTTTGATTCTTGACTGTATCCCCTAGGGCTGGTCTTTTCCATCTTAGCTACATGTTAGAATTATCTAGTTTTGCCCACAAAGATTTTATTTAATTGGGTTAGGGCATGACCCTGGAATTAGCTTTTTACAAGCTCTTCAAATTATTTAAATGTGCAATTAGGGTAAGCCATGACTGTATCTATCGTGTCTTTTCCAGAGTAGCTGTATTAAAGCTGTGTAGGTCAGGGGCAATTTCTTATTCAATTTCATGCCCACTGATGTGACTAGCACAAGGTCTTACACTATATATATAGTAACTACATAGCCCTATGTATAGCTTAGTCAAATCTTCTAACTGTTCTATCATTCTATAGAATGAAACAGTCTATGTTAAAATATCACTGTGCGTCTTTGTGATATAATAGACTTACTGTTTTTTTTTTAATTTTTTCTTTCAGATATACACTGGGTAGATATTTTAGTGAAAATGTCCATATCAGTATGTGATAATGTCCATATTTTAGTGAAAATGTCCATGTTAATGAGAATGGAGGAGAAGGGATTGTGGTATACTCCCCTCCCCAGGGGTTGATTTCTCACTTTCCCTCTCTCTCGCTCTCTTTCTCTCACTCTCTCTGGTCTATCTCATAGTTATTTTGCTATAGGGCTCTTGTGCTTGCCAGAGAGGCAGAAAGCGAGAAATTACCCCACAGGAGGATGGCCATACCACAATCCCTTCTCCACTCTCCTCTCAGGATCACAATCCCTGCTCCACTCTCCTCTCAGGATCTTAGGCACACATGTACATGCCCCTGGCATGAGTTTTAAGCTGCTGGGTCCAGAATTGAACTGCAGTCAACTATGTGGGAGTCCAGCAATGTAACCATTAAGCCATCCTCTGGTACCTCTCATAGTATTGTTAAAATACTTTGTAAAACACTCATCAAAAGAAATAAAAGTCTGGTGATCGGATACACATATAGATAGGTGTCTGTATAGTATTATGAGTATGAAAAAATACAAATTGTTGAATTATAGGTGTTTAGAAAGGGTTATCTTCCTATGAGGACAGAGTATGGCTGGGGAATCATATGGAGTTACTGGGACAGAAGGGGTAGTGGAGAGCCAAGTTATAAAAAGATCATCATCATAATGGAAATACATTTTGCCTGCATCCTACCCGTCTGGCAGATAGCAGATTTAGAATTCTCAAGTTTTAATTTCCATTTTGCCATAGCAACAGCCAACTAATGGCAAAACCTTACTGAATGAGTTAACATTGGATAATACCTCAAAATATAGCCTTCTGATTGGAAGACATTGGCCACATATTAGATTCTTAATCACATAAATAAGGGCTATAAATAGGAGGTGGGATCATAGTTAAGCAAATTAGAGAAAAATGTGTGATGTGTCTAAATTATGTTCTTTAAATATACTGGAAATTTTAGAACTCAAAATTATTTATTCGATAGATTAGGTAACTAATGAGCAATAGTTTCCTATAAGCTCTGGAATTTTATTTTCCTAAGGTTGAGCTCTTTGACTATATTTGCTCGTTAAACATTAAGGAATAAAAGAGGAAAATAACATTCAATGGCTTATGTCAAGCCCTTCCTAGTAGCAGTAACCAGAAGTGTCATTGGGCACCAGTCTCCATAAAATATCCCTCACAGTCATTGCATGCAAATATATGATAGAAGTAAACATACTATGTTTGCTATGCAAATAGAGCTTCAGAATGTATCCCTTACTGGGACCAGCAGATGGTAAAATGGTTACATTGCTGACCTCCCAGGTAGTCAGTCACAGTTTGAGTCCTAGACCTGTCAGCTTAAAACTCATGCCGTGTGCTTGTGTGTGTGTGTGTGTGTGTGTGTGTGTGTGTGAGCACATTA
>NW_006209177.1:1494322-1507144 GCF_000334495.1 Tupaia belangeri chinensis | reverse complement strand
TGGGCACGCAGCTTAAAACTCATGCCGTGTGCGTGTGTGTGTGTGTGTGTGTGTGTGTGTGTGTGTGTATACAAAATCCCAAGAGAAAACTAGAAGAGAAGGGATTGCGTTGTAGCCCTTTCCCAGGGGGTGATTTCTTGCTTTCTGTCTCTCTGTCTCTCTGGCGAGTACACACTTTCTATAACAAAAAACTCTAGAAAAAGGAATGTCTCCCTTATAGTTACCCTCCAGACTACCAGCCCTAAGCCTCTGTCTGAGAGGAATTCTGGAGACTGTCAGTATTACTTTGAGCTACTACTTAATTTAGTCATCACAGCAGCTTTATAAAACTATGTAGTATTTCCATTCTACAAAAATGAAACAGAGACTCAGAGATCTCATGTAGGATTGAAATTTAGGTCCCCTTCTTGCTAAGTCAACATTTCCCCCTAATACTATATATTAGTAGTATTTCGTGTTACTACTTGCAAACAACAGAAACTACTTCTGGATGATTTTGTGCAGAAATGATTTACTCTAAGACAGTTGACTAGCTTCTTGAATCACCATGAATATTTGAAGAATCAGTCTCAGTATCATTGGCAAACTAACTGCTGCTACTTGCAATCAATGAAAGTAGTGACAGAGGCTGGAGAGGGGAGTTTATTTCTACAACCAGGTTACAGGGAGTCAGCAAGCACCACTGATACGTCTTGAAAAGATCAATATGCTCTAAGTATTTATAAATACAGCATACAAGTATGTCAAATCCTTCCTCACTACAATCAATCCGAGTTGATTACTTTTCCCTAAGAAAGAATCCTGATTCCTGTTTTTTTTTAATCTTATTTCTGATTTTTAAAATAATTATTTACTTAATTTTATTTATCATTATTATTATTATTCAGTTTAACTGGAAAGAGACAGACAAAAAGATAGAGAGAGAGAGAATAAGAAAGCAATCCAACAGGTCTGGAACTCAAACTATGGTCGGCTATGTGGGAGTCCAGTGCCCCAACCACCGCACCACCTGCTGGCTTCTAACTTTTTTTACTGTACCTCCTTAAAGGAAATAAAAAGTACTCCTTTTTTAAAAAATACCCATTTCTAGTTTCTTATCTTACCATTCCTCAAAATAGACCTCCTCATGACTCACCACCTGGTTAAATTGTTCTCTCAGAGGCTTCTCAATTTCAAAATAGCTACAGTTCTGATAAACCTCAAAGTGGTCTGCTTCATTAGGACTACACAACCTTAAGCAACACTCAGGAATCACACCAAGGCCAGTCCTGTGGTATAGCAATAATTTACTTCTCAAGAGAAGCTGAATATCACATGGCAACTGCAGTTTGAATCCCAAACCTGGTCAGCCTGAAACATGCCAAGCATGCATACAGGTGCCTAGGATCCAACAGGTTGAACTAAGGGAATGGCGGCCTGTAGAGGGTGATCCTCTCTCTCTCCTGAATAAAGACAAAAAAGTCAGAGCAATAATAGACAAAAGTCAGACCAATAATAGAATAATACTGAGTACTATTATTTAGACCAATGATGGTGGACACTGGACATTGGATACTGTTCCTGCTAGTGTGAGAACTTAATCATGCTGCATCTACCACTGAGTCTTACTCACAGTCATCCTCTTCTTGCATCACAATGATATCAAAGTCCCAGCATCTGACTGAAGTCTTGTCTTACACTAGAGATTTTAAAGCTTCATTGTGCAGTGGAATCACCCATGAAGCTTCACGTATGTGTGTGCGCGCGCACACACACACACACACACACACATACACACTTCACCCAAGAGTTGATTCTGATTCAATCGGTCTGGGATGAAGTCTAGGAATTGTAATTTTCAAAAGTTCCAGATGGAAATCTAATATGCATCTGAGATAAAGAACTACTGTTCATTTTTATTTTTTTGAGAAAAAAATTTAATTTATGGAACAAGAATAACTTGGATCCTTAAATCCAACAAAGATCGTAGTAAACAGAAAAGCTACAAGGTAACCTTAATTATGAATATTAATGCAAAAGTCTTGAGTAAAATACTAGCAAACATAATTCAACAGTTAATTTAAAAGATAAAACACCCACAGCTAACTGGGACTTAAAGATGCAGGGACATTTTCAACATTAGGAAATCTGAAAGTATAACTTGCTGTATTGACAGATCTAAGAAGAAAAATAGTATAATAATCTCTATTTACACACACACAAAGTGTGAGGTAAAGTCCAGTAGTATTTCAAATTTTTTAAAAAAAAGATAAAATAGAAAATCACAGATATTTCCTTATGATAAAGTGTATATACAGAGGCCAAGGCTTCTTTGATAGTAAGAATCAACTAGGTTAAGCTAATCATTTCCTGGCCTAATCTCACAGCCACTGAGTCAGAATCTCCATTAGATGGACTTGCATAGCTGTTAACAAGAACCTCTGGTGATTGTTGTCCTTAAGGATGTCAGAAATGTACACAACTAGGACAAATACCCACGCTTCAGCAGCAGTGGGGGCTGATATAGCGAGTTTCTGGCATTTTTAGCTTCTCTAAGGTAGCAGTGGCCCCTGTTTCCCACAGAGACTCATGAGGTAGTATTTCCTGTACATTTAAAAGGCTGTTAGAATAGTGACCAATGCCTATTACAGTTCCACATGGCTTTACTGTAGACATTCACATTTGTTTATATGGACTCTAGGATTGTTTTTGGTTTTGTTTTGTGGTTAGAAATATTGCTTAATTGTGACTTAAATTAACTGTATGTGGCACCTTAGCATTCATCTTTTCCAAGAAAACCACATAACTACTGCTTTTTAAGGACACATAAGAAATAAAAGAGGGTGCTTTACCTGAATTGGTAATTAGACTGTGGATGAGCTCTTGAATCCTACTCTGATTCTGATCCCAGTTTGTTACAAAGAAGCTAAACCAGAACTTAGCCCTCAAGAAATACAATAACCCTCTTCCTTTCTGTCTGGTGGCAGCCATCAGGGAGTTATATGTTAGTGTTTAAAACATGATATGTGGCATAATAGGTGTAAAATAAATTTTTTAAGACATGGAAAAAAATAAAATAACATAAATATGATAAAGGCTTCAACACTTCTAGGATAATTAGCATACAATTATACTTCAGTTATTTCTCCAGTATTGCCATATCTGGCTCATGAATGATATTTAGGAATTAAAATACCTTAGAGTATTGCAGTCTTTAGGGATGACTCTTTTGAGGAGGTGATATCTCCCTTTACTTGGGATATAATTTATTTGTCTTATGTTTTCAGAAGTAGCTTTTCTACAGAATGCAGTCTATCTCTCCAACTGAGTGTGAAAAAGTCATGATGCATTTATTCTATGGTTTTCTATGCAACAATGTGTCATGACTTTTCCAACGACCCAATAGTTTCTGACATAGAGTGTAATCCAGTAAATCATGCTGCTTTCTACTGCACTTAAACATCAATGTGTGTTCCTTTACCCAGAAAGAAAATGCTTCCCCCTCCCCATTGCCAATGAATTAATTTTATTTTACAGTGACATATTTTGGAAAAAGGTCCACTTCCATAATACTTCTTGTATAGTCAGCTGCATGAGTCTTAGAGTGATGAAGATGGCCCCATGCACATCACAATCACAGAGTTTGATAACTTGTATCACCAAAGAATAAAGCATCTATGATCCATATTACAACTTTAAATTTTCAAAGCTGGATGTTCAAAGTCAGTGAGTTTCTCATAATAACATTTGTTGAAATTGTTCTCAGTAACTTTATAGCAGATCACTCATCATATATTGCTACCTAGGGAACCCAATGAGATGCCAGACAAAAAGATTTGATTGATAAGACGTTTTCTCCATACCACCTATTTAAAAGGAGTGACCAACTCTAGTATATACTAATTAAAGAAAACTGTCCTTTGAGGGGAACAGTTTTGTGTTTTGGGGTTCAAAACTTTGTTTAATTTCAGCATTTTTACCTTCAGATGGGACAGAGCCCTGGGTAGTAATTAAAACTATCTTTGCACATCCAGGACTGAGCAACCAGAGTCTTTATGACAAATTACCATTTGTTTCATCCTTTTTTACAGAGGCCAGGTGATTAGTGGTGTCAGCTCTGGTGAAGTCTCAAATTTGCCAGCTCAGGTTCCAGGGATCAAGCACCTGGGATGGCTATAACTACTGCTACTAACGTGAAATAACAGGCAAAGGAATAGATGAAGTTTTTAGTCTGAGGGTTGCCTGGCAAAGTTGACAGCAAGTGACACTTATGCCTCGAGTCAAAGGGACTTGCAATTGCCTGATAACAGAAGTTTTTAGAAGTCTAAGGTAGTAAAATCTCTCCTAGGGATCTGCTGCTTTTTTGTTGCAGCCCCTACTCCTCAGTTTCAAAGATCATTGACCATAAAAGATAATGTCACACTTCCATCTTGTTTTTCGGAAAAGACCAAACTTGGGCAACACTCTGTTTCTAATGCTTCATTTTTAATTGGCAATTTACAAAATGTTATAGATACAGAATTAATTTACAATGTAAATCTCAAAAGCTGTTGTACTAGAGCAGGGGTTAAAACTTTCTCTGTATAGGTTCAGATAGTAAATATTTTTAGACTTTCTGGGCTATATGATTGGTCTCTGTCACAATTACTCAACTCTGCTCTTCTACTATAAAAGCAATAATAACTGATATATAAATAAATGAATGCAGTTGTGTTTCAATAAAACTTTACTTGCAAAAACAGGCACGCAGCCCGATATAACCTGTGATGTAATCAAACACGCAGTAATCCTAGTTACACTGACTAGATTCTTAAGATCTGGGCTCATGTCCGGGCTATCTCATCTTTTAGTTGTGTCTTTTGGCAAATTGGTTCATCTTTTTAGGCCTCAGTTTTCACATCTCCAAGTGGCATAACCTATCTACTGAGAGAAAAAAAAATAAAAACAATAAATGAATCACATGTGACTAAAATAATATTATAATTATTACCATGTATTGCACACTTACTAAGTTTTAGGTATTATGCTAAGTTCTGTACATTTATTATCTACTTGCCTCCTACTTGTAATAAAGGTTCCTTTTGTTAAAATTATCATCATTACTAATAATCCAAAGTATGTTTATCAAGTGCTTATAATGCACTAACATTGTGTTAATTGCTTCATATGAATTATCTCAATTCTCGCAATGTTGTGCACTCACCAGAAAGACAGAGAGAAACAGAAGACAGAAAGTGAGAAATCATACCCTGGGGGAATGGCCATTCCACAATCCCTTCTGCTCCAGCCTCCTCTTGGGATCTTGGGCACACATACACATGTGCCCAGCATGAGTTTAAGCCACCTGGTCTGGTACTTGAACCATGGTCAACCACATGGGAATCCAGTGATATAACCATTACATCATCTGCTGGTCCCAATTCTCATAACTTTGATAGCTATTATTTTTTTATTGTTGTTGTTGTTATTATTATTATTATTATTATTATTAATGCCATCTTACAAGTATTAAGGTTAGAGAATGCCACTATTTACTTGTAGTATGTGCTTTAAGAAAGTAGAAGCAGCGTAGAAGAAGACTATTGGGCAAACCTATCCATTGTATTTATTAATTTATTTAGGTTTATTTATTTATTTTTAACGTTTTGCTACAGGGTATGTGTGATGGCCATAGAGAGACAGAAAGAGAAAGAGAAAGAGAAATTAAGTTAGAAATCATCCCCCCAGGGGAGATGGTGGTACCACAATACCATCTCCTCCATTTTCTTCTTGGGATTTTGGGCACACAGGAACATGCATCCAGTATGTTTTTCAAGACACTGGGTCTGGGACTCCAATGGGACAGCTGATCTTGTGGGATTCAGCCACCTATGCCTTCACACCATCTCCTGGCCCTGCTTTATTATTCTAAAAGGGTATTTGATCTGGAAATTTAACTGTAATGGATGTGTGTTCTCACCTCTGTTTATAGCTCTCTCTCCCATTCCAGAATTGTGTCCAGTGGTTTGCTGATTATAATGGCTTACAAATGTCCTGGGATATATAGACTATCCTTATCTGTGTTTGAATAATCTGGCTTCTGAGTATTTGAAGCACTCATGGGCTGGTGATACCTTTAAGCTTTGACTGGAAAGTTTGTGAATAAAGGACTGAGGCAAAGGCAGGGTCTATGGGCTGAGGTCAACTCATGAGTTATACATAGTTACTAGCCAGTCCCTTCAGTTTTTCTTTCTATTCACTGCTTCAACATCTTCTCCATTATAGTTCAAATATAAGGGCTAGTCTCAGGTATGTTGCTATGGTTTGAGTGCTGTGTCCCCACCAAAATCTCATACTATAACTTCATACTCATGTGTCAGTGTTCGGAGGTGGGGCCTAGTGGGAGGTGTTTGGAAAATGGGGCAGCTCTCCCATGTATACAGTAAGGCTGACTCCCATGAGGGAAAGGGTTCACAATGATTAATTTCTATGAGTGGGTTGTTATAGAAGTAAGCTAGCTGCTGGCATATTTGTGTAAGTTTTTGCATAAGTCTGCCTTCCTTTCTGTTTCTCTTGGCCATGTTGTGATGTGACACCAGAGGGCATCCAGATGCTGGCTCAATGCTCTTAAACTTTCCAGTCAGCAGAATTATGAGCCAAATAAACGTCTTTAAAAAATAAATCACTCAGTCTCAGGTATTCTGTTATAGCAACTCTAACAGACTAAGAAAACTATTACTGAGGAGTGGGTGTTGCTAATAACAGATACCTGAAAACTTGGAAGCAGCTTTGGAATTAGGTAATGGACAGAGGGTGGAAGACTTTGGAGGAGCTAGCTAGAAAATATCTACAATGCAATATAAGTGATCCTGATGAAAGCTTAGAAGAAAGAGTAATAATGAACTGGAACTCCATAGGATTGGTTAAGTCATCCTGACCAGACTACTGATGAAAATATGGACAGTAAAGGCAATTCAGAGGAAGTCTCAGATGGAAATGAGAAATTTATTATGATCTGGAGGAAAGGCCATACTTAATATGAAATAGCAAAGAACATGGCTGTATTGTATCCATACGCTAAGGTGCTGTGAAGGACTGAATTTAAGAACTGTGACCTGGGACCAGCAGTTAGCATAATGGCTATGTCGCTAGACTCCCATGTAGTTGACTGTGGTTCACGTCCTGGACCCGGTGGCTTAAAACTCACACCAGGCACGTGTGCATGCATGCCCAAGATCCTGAGAGGAGAATGGAGAAGGGATTGCAGCGTGGTCATCCCCCCTGGGGGGTGATTTCTCGCTTTCTGTCTCTCTGTCTCTCTCTGTCTATCTGGAGACCACATGCGCCCTATAGCAAAGACCTCTTCAAAAAAAAATTGTGACCTAAGGTATCTTGTGAGAGATATTTCCATTTTTTAAAAAAAGAATTATTTATTTAATTTCATTTATCTTTTGTTTTTCTAAGTTGCTACAGGGCATGAGAGAGAGAGAGAGAGAGAGAGAGAGAGCGAGCAAACTGCTAGGTCCAGGACTCAAGCTACAGTCAGCCAGTGGGAGTCCAGTGCCCCAACTATCATGCCATCTGCTGGCCTTGGGAGATATTTCTAAACAACAAAGTGCTCAGGTTGCTGCATGATTTTTCTATGTATAGTAAGATGTGAACTGAAAGAAATTACTTAAAGATAGAATTCCTATCTAAAAGAAAATTACTTGAAGATAAAACTTATATTTAAAATGAAAGCAAAGTAGAAAGATTTGAAAACTTTGAAGTCTTGACATGTAATAGAGACTATTAAAGGAGTATTTCCAGGACAGAAAACTAAACCCGGTGATCAATTACTAAAGAGATTAGCATGAATAGAAGAGAGCTAGGTGCTAATCAACAAGACAATGGAAAAAAAAGGCTCTGAGGGCATTTCAGCTATCTTCAGGGCTGCCCCTTTCATAACTGGCCCAAAGACCTGGGAGGTCAGAATGGTTTTACAATGGGGTAAGTGTGCCTATAAGCATAGCCTGAAGTGTCTGCCTCATCCCTGTGTAGTGGCCAACTATTTCAACTTGGAACACAGCAACATTTCCTTCAGTCCCCTTTTTGTCTTTCTCCAGGGCTTTCTTCCAGTGCCTCTTTTCATTCATTCAGAAGACATTTACTAAGTGCCTATAATGGAATTAGCCAGGTACTGAGATAGACCCTAAGGATTCAAAATAGAAAGAGCTCAAAAGAGCTTATAGTCTAGTGAAAGAGATAAAAAAGAGCAAGTAAAATAATTATGAATTGTAATAAGTGCTGTGGAATTGACAGACAAGCAGCTTAGCTTCAAAAGGTAGATTAGAGGGTGGGAGAAATTAGATACAGTCATCAGAGAAGCCTTCTACACAGAGGTCACCTTTTTGATGAAAGTTTCAAGAGGAAAGGAGCCAGCCAGTCTAAATACATACATACATACATACATAAGCAAGCCATATGAATCATCTAAGTAGAGACTGAGGTAAGAAAAATAAAAAATTTTTTTTTTTTTTTTTTTTTTTTTTTTTTTTAGGAATAGCAAGCTAAGTATGGCTAGAGTCCAGCATAGTAAAGACTTGGTACTTCACTTGTTAAAAAATTTTTTTTCCAGAGGATGCACATGCTAATTAGAGAGAGAGAGAGAGAGAGAGAGAGAGAGAGAAACACTTCTCAATGGGGCATGCTTGGCCTGTTTTTCAAGCCTCTGAGGACAAGATTTGAATTGCAGTCAGCCATGTGAAATCCAACTCTTAACCACTAGGCTACAAGGCTGTCCCCTATATTTTACTCTTGGCATGATGGGGAGCCATTAGAAGTCATGGAGCAGAGCAGTGACTAATCTAACTTAGATTTTAAAAGACTCACTCCCAAGCTAAGAAAGACATAGAGGCCAAGATGAGATTTCAGAGGTATATTAGGAAGTAATTTAGGGGCTGATGGAGGTGACTTAGAATAAAGTAGTGGTAGTGAACAAGGAGAGCCAGATAGAATCAACATACATTTTGGAAATAGAAGTGACGGCGAGCAAATGTATTGAACACAGTGGTGAGAAAAAAGAGCAGGCAAGAATAAATATGGGGGTACCAGCAGATGGTGTAATGGTTATGTCATTGGATTCCCATGTGGTTGACCATGGTTTGAGTCCCAGATCCAGCAGCTTAAAATTCATGCCAAGTGCATATGTGTGCTTGACCAAAATCCTGAGAGGAGAACGAAGGAGAGGGGATTGCAGCATGACCAGCTCCCTTGGGGGGTGATTTCTTGCTTTCTGTCTCTCTCTCTGTGTCTCTCTGGTGAGCACATGCACCCTATAGCAAAAACCTCTCTAAAAAAACAGGAGTAAATATGGGTTGGAGGAGGCGCCAGAGCCCACAAAAGTGAGAGTGGAGTGGCTACTAAGATAAAAGGAAAATCAGGAGTGTTTGTCACTGTGTCAAATATTTCTGAGAGTTTACAGGAGAGGATTACAGAGAAATATTCAGTAGATTAGTCAATATGAATATCATCAATGATCTTTTGGTGTCCTAAGTGTCAGTAGTTTGGAGAAAACAGTTCAGAGCGGATTTAAGAGAAAACTTGAGAATTGAAAATTGAGTATAGACAAATATTTTGAGAAGTTTAGCTATAAAAGGGAGGTAAGAATCAGAAGGTGGAGGATGGAGAGGAGTGTGTTATGAGTGGGGTTTTCTCTAACTTGGGAGTATTAATGACAGAAGGAGGTGGGGTGAAGTAAGGAGTAAAGGCCTTGAGAAATCTATGAAAGAGATGGGACCCAGAACCCCTGTGGAAGGGTTGCTTTAGAATGGAGTAGAAAAAGATTCTTCTTTGTAATTAGAAAAGAGGGAAAAAATATGCTAATGTGGGTGGATTTGCAGATTTAGTTGAAGTGAGATGATGAAATTTAAACCTCATGCCACCTACTTTGTTCATTCACTTAATGTACTTTTTTAAGTACCAACTATGTACAAGACACTCTCCTAGACTCTGGCAATCTGGTAGGGAATAAAACAGACAAAAATCCTCTCTCTGTGGAACTGAAATCCTATGAGTCTAAGACTGAGGGTGGAAACATAGATTTGGAAAGTTTGAGAAAACAGTAGGAGGCATGAAACAAATCTGCTAGAGAAGAGTTGCATCATATGGAAGGATCTGATGATCAATCGTAGCCCAAGTGCTCTCTTCTGGGCAGTGAAGCTCCAGGTTTGCTATCCTGACAATCCCATGTACTTTCTGCTTCTAAGTACCACTTCCTTAAATCTCTATTCATTACTCTTTGAGCCTGAACTGCTCTGAGTACATAAGATGTACAGAAGATGAGAAAGAAATACAATCTTATTAATCTATAGATTACACTCTGTTGGGTTGTCTCAAAAGTCATGATGAGTTTTTCTATGCAAAAATGCACCATGACTTTTCTGATGGCCCACTATTAGCATGACTTCGAAGTTACATAGATATGTCTTGATAATGGTTACTTACATAGTCTCATTAAAGATTTCTGTCCATAGATTCTGGACTGTCTCAAATCTCACTTTAGAAAAAGAAAATTGAGACAGCCACACCAAAAACAGCATGACCACATGTAAAACTGCAGTTACTGAGCACATGATGTAGACCAGAGGCATCATCCTCATGCTTCCTAAGCCTCACCTGTTCGGAGTCAAAATCCACTTTCCACTATTCGTTTCTATATTGTTTGAATTATACATATGAATTTTATAATCAGAAAAGCACAAGATAAAAAAAAATACTATCTTAGACTGGCTTCATGGCCTCGTGGCTAAGGCAGCCAGATCACTCATGACTGACTTTATGGTATGAGCCTTGAACCCAGCAGATTGAGAAATACACCAGACATGTGTTTGTGTGTGCTCAAAATCCCCAAAAGAGGGAGAGTTGGAAGAGAAGGAATTTCAGCATGACCATTTCCCAAGGCAGGGAGTGTAGAAGGTATATTCTATTCTCTCTGTCTCTGGCAAGTACATGCACCATCTAGCAAACAAACAAACAAAAGCAAAACACTGCCTCTAGATCACCATTAGAAAAGAATGTTATCTTCAAAAATGCAATGGAGTATGCGTAATGGGATGATGTCAATTATATATTAATTGATATTTTTGCTGATATTTTCCCTCATTGCACTTCTCTTCATTCTAGTAGATAGATCTGTACTATCCAATAAAGTAGACACAAGCCACACATAGCTACTGAGCACTCAAATGTGACTGTTTCAAACTGAATTTCACTTTAAGTGTAAAAGACACATTGGATATTAGTCTTAGTATTAAAAAAGTAAAATAGCTCTATATTGCTTATATGTTGAAATGTTTTTGATATCTTAAAATGTATTATTTAAATTAATTTCACCTGTTTATATTTCCTTTTTTGAAATACGATTACAAGAGCATTTATAATTTCATAATGGATTGTGTTAGGCTTCTGTTGGACCGAACTGAAAAAAGACCATGCTGATTACCTTCCCCACCAGGCCTTCCACTACCTCTGAACCCATTAGCTCCAGCCACAGTTGCTTTAGGGCTTTAGGAGTTTCTCCTTGGGAGTGCCTCCTGCTTTAGGGGGTTTTGCATTTTTTGTTCATTGCTCCCAGAATGCACTCCCACCGAGTATTCAGGTGACACATTCCTTACTTTCATTCTGGCTTTTACTGAAATATCACTGTCATAGTCTTCCATTTAATCTAAACTTACGAAGTTGTAAACTCCTTTCCTACTCTCCTCCCTGCTTGATTTTTTTTCCCCATAGCACCCATCTGCAACTGAAACACTAAGTATTTTATGTAGGTGCATGCATACTATCTGTCCCCAAGAAAACAAGGATGTTTCCCTGTCTGGTTCCCTGCTGAAATAATTCTTGAAATGTAGTGGTCCCTTAGGAAATATTTATTGAATGAAGAAATCAAATATGCCAGACTTGTGTATGTGTGTGTGTCCAAAGGGATTTGACATGGTGAACCACAGAAACAGAAGAGGATCCCCAGCTACGGTTTTGAAAAGCCGAAATCTCAAGGGAACAGAGGATTTCTGGCACAAACAGAATGTGAGATTTCCCCAAAGAGTTGAAAACATATGGCCACACAAAAACCTGCACATGGATGTTTATAGCAGCTTTATTCATAATTGCCAAAAGTTGGGAGCAATCAAAATGTCCTTTAGTAAGTGAGTAAAGAAACTGTGATACATGCAACCAATGAAATACTGGGTCATTGAGAAAATCATGACGCATTTTTGCATAGTAAAATGGAAAAATACGTCATGATTTTCCCAACGACCTAATATTATTCAGCACAAAAGTATGAAAAAAAAGTTATGAAGCCATCAAAAAGACATAGAAGAAACTTAAATGCATGTTACCAAGTGATAGCCAATCCCTAAAGGGTATATACTATATGGCTCAAACTATATGATATTCTGGAAAAATAAAAGCTCTAGAGACAGTAGAAAGATGAGTGATTGCCAGCATCTAGAGGTGAGAGAGAGATGAGTAGGTGGAGGGTGGAGAATTTTTTAGGGCAGTGAAATCTCTCTGATACTATAGTAGTAAGTACATGCCACTAGACATTTGTCAAAACTCATAGAATAGGCAACCCCAAGAGTAATCCCTAATGGAAACTATGGATAATGATGTGTCAATGTAGGTTCCTCAGTTGCAACAAATGTATCACTCTGATGGTAGATGTCGGTAATTGGGAAAGGAGGCTATCCCTGTGTAGGAACAGGGAGTATGTGGGAAATCTCTGTACCTTCCTCTCAATTTTGCTGTAAACATAAAATTGTTCAAAAAAAAAAAGATCTATTAAAAAAAAATCTTGGGAACCAGCAGTTAGCGTAATGGCTATGT
>NW_006209177.1:1481487-1494230 GCF_000334495.1 Tupaia belangeri chinensis | reverse complement strand
GAGAGGAGAATGGAGGAGAAGGGATTGCGGCGTGACCATCCCCCCTGGGGGGTGATTTCTCACTTTCTGTCTCTATGTCTCTCTCTGTCTGTCTGGCAAGCGCACGCGCCCTATAGCGAAACCTCTCCAAAAAAAAAAAAATAATAATCTTCCTTCCACCCAAAATAAAAACCTCAAAAGAGAGAGATAGTTGTAAAGCTAAGAGCCGTCCTCAATGAGACAGACAGCTGGAATGGCAGGCTCTACAGAACTTAGATATCATAGGGGTGAAAGGAGATAGATCAGTGAATTAACTTAGATTGCTTTTCTACTAACTGAAAAGAGGGAAGTTTCAAAGTAGAAAACAAGCTGAATTATAGAAAAGTTAAGTAGATATTTCTTTTATATGAGAGTGTGCCAAGATGTATATACCTAGATATATGCTGGAGATTTAATCTGAGGATTTCTGTGCTCTCAGGAGCAGAGAATAAGAGAACATGTTGTAGTCCAGATAGATTTCTTCATTGCTTCCACCTAGCCCAATGTCTTATGTATGATCTGCCAATAAAAGTCGATATTCAGGGATATTTTCAAATAAATATTTCCATTATTAAGATGATCAGATTGTATCTGTATGATTCTGTTTCTACACCTACATCTACATTGATATCCATACTGACATCTACCTAGAAAGTAACTCACATTGGAGCTGGCAGGTGGCATGGTTGTTAAGGTACTTGTCTCCCACATGTCTGACCATGGTTTGAGTCCCAGACCTGGCGACTCGCTTTCTCACTTTCTCTCTCTCGTCAAATAAAATAAATAAATAAATGAAATGAAATGAAATAGTAAAATAATTATAAAAAAATAAAATAGTTTAAAAAAAAGAAAGTAACTCATATGACTAACTTCAAGGGCAAAATCGGAGACTGTAGATACAGACCATTCAAGGAGCAATTACATTCTGAGAAATTGTTAAAATGGTGGATGCCACTTGATTTAATAAATGATTGGTAAACATATAACTCCAATTTTTATGTGACTCATCTATCAGATGATGTGTAATCCCTATCACATTTCCAGTGACCCCACCTTACCCCATTTCTGAGGCTTAACCCACTCTACATTCAGTTCTCATCCTCTCTTCACACTGTGGGATAAAGAGGGGATGGAGAGAGAAGAAAAGTGAAAAGGGATTCCAGTGTCCTTAACTACCACACCACCTAGAAAGGCAAAGCATTTATGGGACAAAGAAATGGGGTATTATCTGTTGAAGATGACTTTATAGTATTGTGAACTGGACTGGTGAGAAATGTAAACATGTTGGAATATTCACTTTGTAAGTTAAGTAATGTGATTGAGTGTATAAAAGAAATAGAAATTAAAAGAAATAAAAATTTAAAAATGAGTGTTTTGGTCATTATTATTTAGGCCTGAGATTTTTTTTTCTTATTATAGAATTAGAACAGACTTTGTTGCTCCAGAAAGTGATAAATGTTGGATTGAGCTGTTGGCCTATTCACATTTGTACTCAGGAAATATATAGGAAGGAGTCTAGGAAGATCACTTTACTTAGAATTTTAAAAAAGAGAGTGAGAGGGAATTCATTCCTTATTCAGTGGAAGCAAAGAAACAGGAGTGGCTTTGATGGCTTTCCATTTAGTCTAAGATTAAACAGATGTTCAATATTCAGTTCAGATTGCACATGTTCTAAAATCAAATATAGCCTGTTAAAGGGTTCAGTCATGGGAAAGGAATTTTCTTTCTTTTACTAAAAGTAATTTCATTTTCAAGAAATTAGGTTGAATAATGAGGTGAAGACATCAGTGCTGCTTTACTCTAATCCTTGTTATATTTATTTATTTTTTTTACTATGGAATATAAAAATTGCTGCATTTCAATTAAACCAGTTACATGGGAAGCAAAAACACCTTTATAATTCAGAGATATATTGCAGACATTTTTGGGCATATGTACTACCTGAAAATGAAATAGCCTTATTACAGTTAAGGAAGGCATCCACTAGAATGATGCATTAAACCTTTCAGAAAAGTATTTTAGTTGATTTATTGTTTGTCTTGGATCTGATGAGAAGGTGTCTAAGGTAGAGAAATGTGTTCTTTATGTAAAAAATGGAAATAATTGAGTTCTATCTTTAACTTGTCTCAATACCTTTATATATTTCATCTTGTTTAGGATAAAATAGCTCTGGCAGCCTTTCGCTTGAATAGCAGTCTCGATTGCCTTTCCCATTGAGGAGTAGAATCTGCTCTTTCTTGTTAGGAACTCTCTGAATGTTTGTGTCATGGTCTGCTTTGATGTCAGAAATCATGCTCCCTGGTATTTTTTAAGTGTTTAACTTGTCTCAATACCTTTATATATTTCATCTTGTTTAGGATAAAATAGCTCTGGCAGCCTTTCGCTTGAATAGCAGTCTCGATTGCCTTTCCCATTGAGGAGTAGAATCTGCTCTTTCTTGTTAGGAACTCTCTGAATGTTTGTGTCATGGTCTGCTTTGATGTCAGAAATCATGCTCCCTGGTAGTTTTCAAGTGTGGTATTTAAAAAAAAAATCTGACACACAATTTGGTATCCCTATTCTCCAAACAATTATTTTAAAGAGAATAAATAAAATTTAGACCCAAACAACTGATCTTCTGTATGCTTCACAGTTTAGCTATTTTTAAAAATCATGGGCTCATTGGAATACCCTAGTTTCCATATAAAACTGTGGCTAGGAACACTTCTTTAAGATTAAAGGCTGGAAGGTAGTACTGTAATAGACTTGTGTGTGCATAATATGATGTGTTGAGGTTTTGTGTTCAAGATATGTGCATCCTCTGTCAGGAAAACCCAGTTCTTCCCTGCCCAATAAATAATAAATATGTTAGTTATCTTTATTTAGCCATTTTGTAAAGTATATATATACAAAATCATCACATTGTATATATAATTTCTGTCAGTGTAAAAAGCAAAATCGAAATACCTGGTTTTATGTTCCACTTCTAGTTATTAGCTATTTGAAGTTGAGGAAATAGCTTGAGTTTATTTCTTCATGTGTAAATGGGATTGATTATCCATATATATTACAGGTTTCATAGGAAACCGAAGCCTAGAAAATGAAGTCGCCTTTTGAATGTCACACAGAAGAAAAGAGGCAAATGTGCCTTGTTTTGCCTTCTATTCTTTCTAGCACATCACAGTGACTTTCAAGTAAAGTGATTTTGAATTTTAAAGATAACAAAGAAGAAAGTATGTATAACTTTAAAAAAATAACACTGGTTAATAAATAAGACTGTTAACCATGCCTGCTCATTGGAAGAAATGCTGGGAGTAGCTCCCTTATCATTTTAAGTAGTAAAATGAGTTAGAAGACCAGGTTTGGAGTCCTTGTTCTGTGACTTCCTCATAAGGTTTTGACATACTGGGAAAGTTTTCCTGAGCTTCAGTTTTCTTGTACATAATATAAGGTTGATAGTATTTCCCCCAGTAAGATTACAGTAATGATGAAAAAATATATACATAAGCTGTGGGTTTCTGTACACATATATTATGATGGCATAAGTAATATTAGAAATGGGAAGTCAGTCCACCACTGTGACACGTGATCTCAAGAGGGTAGTGAACCTCATAAAACTACCAGAATAAGGAGGTATTTTATTCTACTTTTTGAAATTATTGTATGATTAAAACTGTTTGCCAGGTTTTATTTTAAATATTTTGAATGAGATTATTATCACAGTATCAGCTGTCAACAGACCTAGCTGGAAGGAAATCTTTATATGCAAAAGCTAACCTTCTTTGCTTCTAAGCTTTGGACAGATCATGGGTATAAGAATCTGAGGCCTTATTTTGACCAACTATTCTTAGAGTGGTTGCAGGTGGTCATGAAAAGTTGGCTTTCAAGAGTGTTGAAAGGACATAGGCAGAGTGAATTGATCATCACTGTGTTCTTATGGCTGTTGTAATGAAATAATACAAATTTAGATGCGTAAAACAGCACAGACTTGTTTTCTAGTAGTTCTGTAGGCCAGGAATATGACAATAGGCTTTACTGAGCTAAAAGCAAAGTGCTGGCAGGACCATATTCCTTTTGAAAACTTTAGGGAAGAATTTATGTCCTTGGAATTTTAGGTTCTAGAAGTTGCCTATGTGTTTGGCCTCTTTCTTGTGTCACTCTAACATCTTGCTTTTGTAACCCCATCTTCTACTTCCTCTTTTATTGTAAAATTGCCCTCCTGCCTCCCTTTTATAAGGACATTTGGGATTAAAGTTAGGGCCCGTTTGCATAATCCAGGATCATTTCCCTATTCAATACTCTTAATTTAATCAAATTCTATCTGCAAAGTCCCTTTGCCATACAAAGTCACATTCACAGTTTCCAGGGATCAGGATGTAGATAGTTTTGGGGACCACTAATCACCTTCGATCTCTAACCCTGTCTGCAATTTCCCTCTCTCATAGAGGAATTCATTCTATCAAACCCAGTCAGTCTTCTCCCCTCCTCTGCTGATGTAAATCCGAAGATCAATTCCTGCCCAACCAGGCTCTGAGCAAATCTAAAAAGATACTATCCCAGAGATGTGCTTAAAAGACCTTTAAAAGAATGATTCTGTTAGGGCGATGGAATGTATATATAAATATAAGTTCAGACTCAGAGGAGTGAGTAGTTTACATACCTAGTAAGGAGCAGACCTTGGACTTCACTTAAAGATTTCTGATTCCTGGGCCAGTTCTGTACCCTAGTAGTTAAGGGAGCTAGATCCTAGATGGCCAAATGTGGTTCAAATCCTGGCCTCAGTGGCTTAAAAACACTCAGCGTAGGACCAGCAGTTAGCGTAATGGCTATGTCACTGGACTCCCACGCAGTCGACCGTGGTTTGCGTCCCAGACCGGTGGCTTAAACTCAAGCCGGTGCGTGTGCGTGCGTGCCCAAGATCCGGAGAGGAGAATGGAGGAGAAGGGATTGCGGTGTGGCCATCCCCACTGGGGGGCGATTTCTCGCTTTCTGTCTCTCTGTCTCTCTGTTTGTCTGGCGAGCGCACGTGCCCTATAGTAAAAACCTCTAAAAAAAACAAAACAAAACAAACCCCAAAACACACTTGGCACATCTGCATATGTGGCCCAAATCCTGACAGGATAGAGAAATAGAGAAAGGATTATGGCATGACTACATCCCATTGTAGGGGGTACTGTCTCCCTTTCTCTGTGTCTCTCTCTGGCTATTGCAGTTTTCCTCTGGGAATTAAAAACAAACAAAAATGGTTTCTGGTTCCTGATTTACTGTATTGTCCATAACTATGGAGCTGAGACCTTGAAGTTAGTCCTTTTGCTATCCAAGTATTTGAATCTCCTCTCCAGTCTTCGTCAAATATGTGAAAACAGATTTAGCAATAATTCCGAGTCTCTTTGACTCATATTCTTTCTTGAAATAGTTGGGTAATTGGAGCAAGAGATATGTGTATGTATGTGTACAAGGGAGCTCAAGTTATCTAAATAACTATCTCTGTTTTCTCTATTGTATATGGTGAGATTCTCTTCTATAAGACCTGTTGGTGTGATTTGTATATGCCATATTAATCATTTGGAAGATACAATTAGAAAAAATAAATTTTTTTATGGAGGGAGCTTTTGATTAATGCAGCTTTTATTTTAGAGTATTGTTAACCTGAGTTAGTTCTTTCTCAATGTGTGATAAAGATCTCTTGATGACTTTAGAGGAGAGTGGAACATTATTAAAGAAAAAATATTTACTGCCAGACTTAGATCTGTTCTAAGGAGAAACCACAAACTGGAAGCTTGGAATGAAAAGGAGGGAGAACATTTCCTTGTAGCAATATCATCTTTGTTTTTATTAAGACAAGCAGAATCATAAAACTGTAGAACTAGGGGACCTTTGTAATCATCCAGTCTGAACTTATAGAACATGAAATCAAGGTTAGAATGTTCAAGTGGCAGTTCATGGAAACAATGGGATGTAAGAACAAGTCCAAGGTTTGAGAAGTAGGTCCTTGTCTATTGCCCCCATACACAGTGCACTGCATTACATGTCTTACTATTCTTTTATCTTTTTGACTCAAATGAGAGTAATTTTTCACATATGCAAAGATAATAATTTAAGGATATACAGTGCAAAGCAATTCTTATTGATTTTCTGGTTTTGTTCTAGCAGAATGTTTTACAGTATACACACAAAAAATAATAACCAACCTTGAATTCAATCACAGTGACAGAAGTCAGATACAAAAATAAAAAAAAATTATACTGGTTGTAATTTGGAATATAGGAGTATTGCCAGTTTATGACTTGAAAATCATTTTAAGAGAATCTATTTCCAAGAGGTCATTAATCAGATATTCAAGTTCTAATTCATCTGGAAAACAATTCCTCATGAATTTGAGATAGAATCTGACAGTTTTGCTAATTCTTTATAATAAGATCAGTTAATAGGGACAGAATTGCAGTCAATAAACAGTCTCCATAATTGAATCTTAAGCTTTTGAATTTGTCAACAATAATAAAGAGTGCAATTAGAAAGTAACTGGGGAAATAATAATAGTTGTGCCTTTAATGAAGACTGAGACCCTTTTATAAACTCTCTGTAATTAGTTTTTGTGTGCTAGCAAATCTTTTTGCATCTGGCAAAATTATGGGTAAATCATGTCTGAATGATATTGATGCCTTTCTCGCATATACAGAGCAATAAGAAAAAATAACTTAGAAAAGAAAAAAAAAGATAGGTGAGGTAAAAATAGACATAACTGAAAACTGAGCAGCGTCATTTCCATTGTCCAAAAAAAGTAATAACGAAATCCAGCATGTAATCTACCATTTTTCATTATGTCATTTTGCACTCTAGTACCAGATTAGTCAATGGAAGATTCATCCATCATAATGGCCCTAATGTTCCTCTCAACAAGAATCAATCCAGAAGGTTTGATTAGAGCCAATAAGCTCCTGAAAGATTCAAACACTATCACTGGAAACATTAATTATGTGTAGATTATATTATATATTTAGCCAGTTCCTCTGTTTGGGGTTTATAGAAACCACTAAATAAATGCTTCACAGCATTTTATAAAGAAGGTAAAGCCATAACTGATTTAATGAAAGTGAGGAAAATTTTATCTTCCTGACAACTTTGAAAGGTAGACACGTCAAAGATTTCTACACCTTTTGCTACATGAAGATTCTGAAACATAAGGAGTTGAAGCAACTTGCTTCAAAGGAGTTAAAGGTCCAGGTCTTCTCTTTTTTTTTTTTTTTTGGAGAGATTTTCACTGTAGGGCGTGTGCGCTCGCCAGACAGAGAGAGACATAGACACAGAAAGCGAGAAATCATCCCCCAGGGCGGATGGTCACGCCGCAATCCCTTCTTCTCCATTCTCCTCTCGGGATCCTGGGCACGCACGCACACGCGCCCGGCGTGAGTTTTAAGCCACTGGATCCGGGACATGACCCGCGGTCGACTACGTGGGAGTCCAGCGACATAGCCATTACGCTAACTGCTGGTTCCCAAGGTCCAGGTCTTCTCATGTCCATTTTTTAATTTTCATTAGTTGTTGAATTTTCCCTCACTCCAAACATACTTTTGGTTTCAAATTTAGTTACAAATCCAATGAAATACTAAATATTATAAATATTATACTCTTACATTACAGATTCTCAACTAAGGTTATCTTATGATGAGTGCAGCATAACTGAAACTTTCTGAATGTGAGGTTACATTCATTTTACATTAGATACCTGGGATAGTATGATTTATAAGGTTTATGGTTGAAAAATGGCATATTCTTAGAGAGCTCTCTTCATGACTCTCAGAAGGTCAGTTTTCAGATTTATGATTCAATTAGAAAAGACGTACAAAATCTTTTCCTTCAATTCAATGGCAATCTAAAGGAAAATTATTTATTAATTTTTGACACCTAGATTTTCCACCACCAGCTACCCCTCCTAGGGTGTGACATTAAAAATAATTCAACGATTCAAGCAAATCAATACTGAGGTCCACAGTTTTGATTGCTGAAGATATAAATTAACAGAACCAGGGAACATTATTTGAATAACTTTATTCCCAGAGGAAAAGGGCATCACAAAAATAGGCTATATTAGAGTCTTTGCAAATCTTTCATTTATCTAAATGATGAAGACGATTTATTGGCAGAGTACACTGTAAGCTGAATTAAGAAAGCAGAGAGGAACATAAATATACCATATTTATCCCCGAGGGTTCCTAGACTCCATGGAAGGAAGTTTCTCAAAAGGCCTCAAAGATTTTCCTAAAAACATAGCCTTGCAAGGCCAGCATTCAGCATGGCGGTTGAGGCACTGGACTCTCATATGGCTGAACATGGTTTGAGTACCAGACCTGGAGGCTTGAAAATCATGCCAGGTGCATGTGTGAGTGTACCCAAGATCCTGGGAGGAAAATGGAGAAGAGATTGTGGCATGACCATCCCCCACTCCCAAGAGGTGATCTCTCTCTTTCTCTCTCTCTCTGTTTGTTTCTCTCTCTCTCTCCACCTACTGCATATGCTCTGGGGCAAAAAATCTTAAAAAAAAAAAAGAAGAGAAAAGAAAAGAAAAGAAAAGAAAAGAAAGAAAAAGAAAAGAAAAGAAAAGAAAAGAAAAGAAAAGAAAAAAGAAAACATCACCTTGCTCTATAAATAAGATCTGCTTAATCTGGCCGTTTCACTTATGAACAGAGTATCAGAATAGTTACAAGATTTTCTTCATGAGGGAAAAATCAAAGAAAAGAAAAGAAAAGAAAAAAGAAAACATCACCTTGCTCTATAAATAAGATCTGCTTAATCTGGCCGTTTCACTTATGAACAGAGTATCAGAATAGTTACAAGATTTTCTTCATGAGGGAAAAATCAATCTGCTTTAATTTTATAAGAAAATGGCTTGGAGTGTGACAGACGTTTTCCTTCTCTATATCATAAAAACAAACAAAATCATGGAGCTGTGATGTATAATTTTTTGAAACATGGCAATGGCTCGAAGACATTAGACCCATGTCAGAGAGTCTATGTTTTTGGAAGTGAATTTTGAGTTTTCTCAGAGTGGATTATTAAGTTTTATTAAGTTTTCTTTTACTTGTAAATATTGATATTCAATTTATTGAAGTTATAAATCCTCAAGCCTTGTTTTTCCTTCACTTTTGAGTTATGTATGCAAATCTTACCATTCTATTTAAAAATAAAATAGATTTTAACTATCTTTCAAAGGGCTTTTAAATAATGAATGGCTTCATTTACCAACTTAGTTAATTAAACATTTTCAAATATTTCAACTATATTTATATATTTAATAAATATTATTAATTTTTACTTTTTAGGTCTTTTATTTATCTGATAAACAGAGCATCCAAAGTGTTAAATCATTTTTTAATAAATTGAGTTTACATGTGCATACAGTGAACCAGAATTCTCTTAGATGGCTCCAATAGTGCTAAGGAATGCAATCATTTTCCATTTAAAATTGTAAGTACTGTCATGTGCTGTGCAATGAAGTTTTGGTCAATGATGGACCACATATATGATGGCAGTCCCCTGAGATTATAATGGAGCTGAAAATTTCTTATCATCTAGTGATGTAGTTGTCTTAGAGTGGTAGCTCAACATATTACTCATATGTGTGGAGATGCTGCTATACACACACTTAATGTGCCACCAGTTGTTATACCACAGTATAATACATCCTATTATGTACAGTACCTCATATGTGATAATGATAATAAATAACTATTGGTAGTTTGGGCATTTACTATACTTTTATGACATTAACATATACTCATTATTTTAGAGTGTACTCCCTCTAGGGATAAAAAAAGTTTACTATATGACTAGCAGTCAGCATAATGGCTATGCTGCTGGACTCCCATGTAGTCGACCTTGGTTCGAGTCCCTGACACAGTGGCTTAAACTTGCACTGAGCGCATGTGCGTGCGTGCCCAAGATCCTGAGAGGAGAATGGAGGAGAAGGGATTGTGGCATGGCCATTGTGCCATGCCCAGGGTGATTTCTCACTTTCTGTCTCTCTGTCTCTCTCTGTCTTTCTGGTGAGCACACGCGCCCTATAGCAAAAACCTCTCCAAAAATAAATAAATAAATAAATAAGCTAAGGCTAAATTATTATTAGAGAAAAATATTTTTATAAATTAAGAGTTGCTGAGGCTGGCTCCATGGCACAGCAGTAATGCATTGCTCAAGAGAAGCTGGGGACTGGCTCCACGGCACAGTGGTAACAGCGTTTCCCAGGAAGAAACCAGATCCCACATGGCAACTGCAGTTTGAATTGCCAGCCAGATCAGCCTGAAACAAGCTCAAACAGTTTTTATAGTCTGCATTAGTGTACAATAATGTCCTTGGCCTTCCTGCTCACCACTCACTCACTCAGAGCAACTTCCATTCTTGCAAACTTCATTCATGTTAAGTGCCTTAAGCATACAGGTGTACCATTTTTTTTATCTTTCATACCACATTTTTACCATACCTTTTCTATGTTTCTTTTTTTTTTACCATACCTTTTCTATGTTTAGATACACAAATATTTGCCATTGCGTTACAGTTGCCTACACACAGCATTGAGTACCAGAACATACTGCACAGGGTTGTAGTCTAGGAGCATCAGGCTACACCATGTAGCCTAGGTATGTAGTAGGCTGTCCCATATAGTTTTGTGTGAGTGCACTCTAAGATGTTTACATAATGACCAAATTGCCTGATGATACGTTTCTCATAATGTGTTCTTCTTGTTCAGTGATGCATGACTATGTAATCAATTACTCAGTTTCACATTCTAAATTGGAGTTACTGGCTGTCACTCTAAAAGGCAAAAATCTCTCAAAATTACAAGCACCTTGACATTAAATATGTACACTAATATAATGATGTAGTTTGTTCCTGTCTAATATTTATTTTAATTCTCAATTTTCCCAAAATGAAAAAATGTCTACTTACTAAAGAAAACATTGGGTCATTGGAAAAGTCATGATGCATTTTTCTATGCTTTTCTATGCAAAAATGTATCATGACTTTTCCAATGAGCCAACAGTTACTATTACAAATCCCTGTCATTACTCACAACAGGAGATGTTGGTCAGGTGTGAGACCTGAAGCTGTAGGTCTTTGGACACCCATGTTCATATTCTGAGCTCTTTTCATAGAGATACTGCATCTCAGATGACTCTACTTAAAAGGGAATGGGACTCCTAACTCATATCACCTAATTTTGTTTTGTTTCTAAAAAGGTTCACTAATGTCCACCCAAGCTGATCACTTGTAAGTCTGTGGTTCTTAAAATACGTTGTAGCACTTCATGCCATAGCATGGACTCTGGATCCAGACTGCCCAGGTTCAAACTTCAGCTTCAGTACTATGTGGCCTTGGACAAGGAGCTTAAACTCTATGCTTCAATTTTCTAGTATATAAAATATGGATAATACTAGGAACTATCTCATAGGTTTGTCATGAGAACTAAATGTATTAATATGTATAAAACTCTTCCAATAGTCACTGACTCAGAGCTTGTGCTATATAGGGGTTAACCGCTGTGGTCATTACATGTATTTCCCTCTACCTCTAAAGGTCTTTTAACTGGAAAGATCCTAAGATGTGTAAATATCTTTTCAACTTAATTTTAAATATCTTTGAGCTTACAAGACATTTTATTTTACTTTTTAAGAATTACTTACTAATTTACCTAATTTGATATAGGCTCATGTGCTCACCAGAGAGAGACAGAGACAGAGAGAAAGTGAGAAAGCCAGCCTCTGAGTCCAAGACTCATAACATGTGTGAGTCCAGCGCCTTGACCACCATGCCACCTGCTGGCCCCTTCAAAGACTTTTTAAATATTTCCTATTTATAGGAACTTATAATTTCCTTCAATATTACAATTATTTCCACTTTAACTGTGTATGTTAATAAGTCATTCTATTATGACTTATTAAGTCATTTTACTGACTGGTTTTAGACTCAGCTTTATGCACTTAATATGTGATTGCTTGAGTTATTTAGTTGCCATCTGATTTAATTTTATCATCTGAAGAAGGGGGTAATAATCCTTGACAAGCCCCATCTACCTAATTCAATAAATATTGAATATTTATTAATAATTATTGAAAATAAATATTAATTTATTTGTTGATAGCACCAACTATGTCCTAAGCACTATTCTATGTTCTTTGAACAAATTAGTGAACAAAACACAAATATTCCTGCCTTCTTGGAGTTTGAATTCTAGCCAGGGTTGGGATTGCAGGAAACAAGTGGTAGGGAGAGGAGATATGATGAATGAGTGAATTACATATTAGTAGGTGATAAGTGCCAATACACAATTGAACAGACTAAGAGCAATCAGAAATTTTCAGAAAGACTTTTGGGGCCAATTATTAATCATTGTATATCATTACAGCATGGAAAATAAAATTTCCCAGCATAGGGAAATAAAATGTATATTAGTGCAGTTGGAAATATTATCATACTAATTTTCAACAGATAATTTTCTACTTTTGTGTCCCTTAAATTTTTTTCTTCTTTCTTTTTCCCCTTGATTCCCTTCCTCTCACCCTCCCCCATTAAACAGAGTGATCGGTATAGGCCTTTTGAGAATGTGAAATTTGTGTAAAGATTTGAAGGAGGTGAGCAAATAAGTAAAAAAACATCTGGAGGGGGAACCAGAGTGTAATTGAATTGCTATGTCGCTGGACTCCCACGTAGTTGACCGCCGTTTGCGTCCTGGACCCGGTGGCTTAAGACTC
>NW_006209177.1:1479671-1481471 GCF_000334495.1 Tupaia belangeri chinensis | reverse complement strand
GTGTGCTTGTGTGCCCAAGATCCCGAGAGGAGAATGGAGGAGAAGGGATTGTGGCGTGACCATCCCCCCTGGGGGGTGATTTCTTGCTTTCTGTCTCTAATGTCTCTCTCTGTCTGTCTGGCGAGCGCACACGCCCTATAGTGAAAATCTCTCCAAAAAAATTATATATGTATACATATATATGTATATATATAGAGAGAGAGGAAGAGCATTTAAGACAGAAAGAATGATGTATTAGCTTCTGTGGCAGGAAAGAATGACCCTAACTTCTTGGGCTCTGGTAGACACACTTATTTTTGCTTTTATTAAATGGCCAATAGCCACTACCATAATTCTTTCAGGGAGTTTGTTTCTTTATATTCAATTACAGGTATTTAATCTTGTTAAAGACATGGAAGAATGGCAAAATTAGAAACTGGAAAGAAAGTTAATACAACAGGTCTGGACACTTGAATGTCCCCAAATGTCCTCAATTTATTTTTGGCTATTCCCTGGGAATGTAGCTTTCAGAATATTCTTTTTTATCTCTGATGGATTATCTTTTTGTGTACACCTGGATGAATAAACCATACCATACCAGTTTGTCATAATTTTTTTGGACAAGCATGAAGATTGATGACATACACCTGGTTTCATTGCTTGGGTTCTGAGTTTCAGCTGCCATGGCCAGTTGCTAGCAAGATATGCCTATGAAGTGAACTCTACCCCCTCATAAAAACCTTGGGCTTTGAGTCTCAAATGAGTTTACTTTGGCAGGATCATTCCATATTTGTCTCTGTAGAGGAAAAGCCTGTCTTATGTGGCCCTGGATGTGAAAGGACATCAGAAGTCTGGGTTGGGGGCTAGCACTTAGTGTGGTGGTAGGGATGCTGGATTGCTTCATGGCAGACCACAGTTCTAGTCCCAGACCTAGAGGCTTCAGAATCACCAGTTATGTGTGCACGCATGCCCAATATCCTAGGAGGAGAATGGAAGAGAAGAGTTGTAGTATGGCCATCCCACCTGGGGGGTGATTTCTCACTTTCCCTATCTTTGCTTCTCTCTGGTTAGCACAAGTGCCCTGTGACAAAAGCCTTAGGAAAAAAAGTCTGGTCTGGACTTCTCCAGACTTCATGTATATGTATCTTTTTCCTGCTGCATTTGCTCTCTATCTTTTTTGGACTAAATCATAGTTGTGAGTATAACCTGGTGCTAAGTAATAATTCCGTCTAGTGAATCAGTGAAGTTAAAGAGGTATGGGATGTCTGATGAAGAAAGAGAATTAATAACTGTTACCATAACAGCTAGAATGAAGCCAAACATACCTTACGTGATCAAACAACAGCAAGGAAGCCATCGTTTGCAGCGTAGACGGCATGATGAGGAGAGGGATAGGAGATGAAGTCAAGGAGTAATGGAGGCTAGATCATTTAGGGCTTTGTAGGTCATAGTATGATCAGAAGCCTTCTCCTCCGTTTACTTCTTGGGATTTTGGGCATGCACACACATTTTTTGGGCACATACTTCAAGCGCCAGGTCTGAAACTTTAACCATGCATTTGGCCATGTGGGATTCAGCCACCTTCAATGCCACTGGCTAGCCCTACACAGACTTTTTTTTTTAAAGAATTATTTTATTTTGGGACCAGCAGTTAGCGTAATGGCTATGTTGCTGAACTCCCATGTAGTCGACTGTGATTCACGTCCCGGACCCGGTGGCTTAAAACTCGTGCTGGGCGCGTGTGTGTACGTGGCCAAGATCCTGAGAGGAAAAAGGAGAAGGGATTGCGGCGTGGCCATCCCCCCTGGGGGGTGATTTCTC
>NW_006209177.1:1466485-1479636 GCF_000334495.1 Tupaia belangeri chinensis | reverse complement strand
GCGCACGTGCCCTATAGCAAAAACCTCTCAAAAAAAAAAAGAATTATTTTATTTAGATTTATTTATTTATTTATTTAAATTTGACCAGAGAGGGACAGAGTAAGAAAGAGAGAGAATGAGAAAATGAGAAAGTAAGCCACCAGGTCTGGGACTTGAATTGTGGTTGGCCATGTGGGAGTCCAGTGCCCTTAACCAGCATGCTACTTGCTGAGTCCTCCTATGCAGGCTTTTTTTGATGAAAACCCCAAGAAACATGATTGAGCAGTGCTACTGCCTCAGACAGTCTCTCTACGGTCAGGCCTACATTCTAAGACCACCCATAAGGGCATGGAGAAAACTTCCTTTCTCTACTGCATTCTCAAAGGGAATCTGGCATAGTTTTAACTATTTCCCTAGGACTATGTCGCCATACTGAGATAGGGTTTGTTGTACCTTTAATTACTGACAGGCTTGTAACCAGTGTGGCTTCAAGTGTGGGTGTTTTCTGTCATTTCATGTCACTTGAAGCACATACCGATGTCATGTGTATGAGGGAAGTTCAGAAAGTCCAAAGAAAAATGGAATTAAAGTATAAGTTTACTTTGGTGCAAAACATCTTTGAAATCTAGACCTGGTTTCTTTGTTTTATATTTTGCATGAAATTTTTGAAGATCCCTCATATTCTGGAGCAAGCCTCTGTGTTGAGTAAAGATTTTACCTGCTTCCTGCTGTTAAGTTTATTTCTTCTGAGAGAGAGATACCCCCAACAGGCTCTACCTGGCCCAGTTTCAGCCACTCTGACCCCTGGGCACATGTGCATGTGCCCAGTATGCTCAGAAAGTTCCTGACACATTTACCAAGGACCTTCTCATGAGAGTCCTGCTCTGTTACCTCTGCACTGCTGCCTGGCTGCTGGGCTCCACTTACTGTTTTCCTAGTGCTTTTCTTGTGTCCTCTTTCTCTTTCTCCGGTTCCCTCAACCACGTCTCCATCACCACACACAATGATATTTGGGAAGATGTGACTCCCTTTTGTGCTAACTCAAATGCAAAGAAGAAATTTGAGCTGAGTTATCTCTATTGCTTCTATTCTAAAAATATCACTTCCTCTTCACCTAATGTGTGCAGGAAATAGGTGGCTTTATTTCTATATAACAGATGTGAAAGCAGCACAGGTAAGGCAGTAAACCCCAGGTGTGAAGGCATGCTGATGTACTTAGAATTGCCACAATTAGAAAGCTAAATCCCCACAGACAATCCAGAGCTAATTATACCAGGAAGAGTCAGGAAATTGGTTTAACAAAGAAAATTTGTCAGATTATTCCTGTTGACAATTGGATTAGGGAATGTTCCCAGCTCTGTGGTTTATAGAGTATTTTTCTACAAATCATTAGTAAAAATGTCAAACTCCTTTGTTCTTCTACACCTCAAAAAAAAGCCACCATTTCTTTAGGGGATCTGAATGCACTGCACCAAAGTGTGCAAATGTATTCAGAAAGCTCTCCGGCCAACAAATTGCTTTGCCAGCCAACACATGAGACAGCAGCTGACTCTAGCTGGATAAGGCAAGTTGCATAATGATGCGTTGCTTGAAAGAGAAACAGTACATTTTTTTCCAAAAATGTCATTTGCCACACTGAGGAAGCTTTCCATTTGGAGCCACATGAATGCATTTTTCTTCTTTGATGCAGGGTAGCATTACGGGAGACTTTATTATGTATAGGGGTTCTTTAGGAAAGAAGATGTCTTTGAGTTCTATTACCCATCAAAGGTAAAGTGTGAGGGGCTGGCAAGTGGCATGATGGTTAAGGTGCCAGACTCTCACATGGCTGTCTGTGGTTCGAATTCTGGACATGGTGGCTTGCTTTCTCACTATCCCTATTTCTCTCTGTCTCTTTCTGGAAAAAAAAAATTAGAGATATTTTTGCTATAGGGTGTGTGTGCTTGCCAGAGAGACAGAGAGATAGAACGTGAGGCATCACTCCCTGGGGGCATGGCCATGCCACAATTCCTTCTCAATTCTCCTCTTGGGATTCTGGGCATGCATGCACACATGCCCCATGTGAGTTTGAAGCCACTGGGCCCAGGACTTGAACCGCCTTCTACCACATGGGAGTCCAGCAATGTAACCATTTACACCATCTTTTGGTCCCGCTTTCTGGTCAACTTTTTAAATTAATAGTAATAATAATAATAATAATAATAATAAGTGAAATTAGGAAGTAATTCTATTTTAAAAGGGGTAAAATGTGTTGGGGAAGAGGGGAGGAAGGAGTGAAATTATCTTTATTCCTTTTATTTAGATGTAGTGTCAAAGTGGAGTAGACTTGTATTCTAGATATAGTGCTATTGCTGCTGACAAGCTGTGTGACCTCAACAGGGATACTGAACTTCTCAGGAGCTTCATTTTCTCAACTTAAAAGGAGGGCTGTTAGGTTAGCTGGGTTTTACTCATTCAACAAATAGTGAGTTAATGCTATGTATCAGGCTCTGCCATATGTGTTTGGGATATATCAGTAAAAAAACTTGTCAAAAATTCCTGCCCTCATAGGGTTTCCATTCTAGTTGTGTGTGTGAGGGCAAATAACAAATACTAAGCATATTAAATAAGAAGGTATATATAATATTTTAAAAGTGATATGCAAAACAGAAAAAGAGTCTGGTAAGGGGGTTTGGGGTGTGCTGATCAAAGTCTGGTGACGGTTACAACTTTAGTTAATCTCCAAGATGCTTGCTAGCTCTTAAAATCTATGATTTGATTGTTTATTTGCCACAGAATCATCATGATCTATGCAACTTTAATAATAATCATGATCACAGAATGTGTTTTGAAATACTTATCCACAAAGATACTTTAAAATCTATCATTTCTATCAGGTTGTTGGAAAAGTCATGATGCATTTTTGCATAGAGAAACATTAAAAAAATACATTATGACTATCCTGGCAACCAACTATTAAGGTATCTTTGGGGCAAGCAGTCTCTTGGGTGCCCTTTGCTCTGGTCTCAGAGGCTTAAAGCCCTATATAAAGTTTCTTATTTTTTTAACAAATTCTTTTACTTTTTACATTCAATCACTGTACATCTTTACAACATATAAAATAAATTTTCCCAGCATGAACACACTGCATATTAGACCAGTCAAAGATATCATCTACACATTATCATCAACAGATAATTTTCTTTTTTTGTGTCCATTCAATGTTCTTGCTTTTCTTCCTTCCTTTTTTTTGTTTGTTTTGTTTTTCTCTTCTAATTTTCATGAAGATTTGTCTAATGTCTCTTTCTCTGTTTCCTTGGTCTCATTGTTTCTGTCTCTATCATGGTGCTCTTGCAGTCTAGCTTCAACTTCACTATACTGTGAGCTTCTCTAGGATAGAGGTCAGGCCTGGCAGAGAGTTTTCTTCTGTAAGTACCTGTTAATTTCATGAATGTGCTTTCTAGACTTCCTGGCTTAATATTCCATAACTTCATACTAAATGATTACTAGGCTAGTGCTATCTCTCAAACCTTACAATAAACAGGTCAAGCAGTGATTGGGAAATACTTAGTTGTATAGCTACAGAGTTGATGCCTGAGGAATGTGTGTGTGTGTGTGTGTGTGTGTCTGTGTGTGTGTGTGTGTCTGTGTCTGTGTCTGTGTCTTTGTTAGTTTTATGAGTCATTTGAGGATAAAAAATACAAACACTTTATAATCAATGATAGTGCTTTATATTACTTAGAGGCTACTGAGGGGTCAGGGGTTATTTTTGAATGTCAAAGATTCAGTGGACCATTTGCCACATTTGCTTTTCCTTATAGTTCATTTTGTCATTTCTTTGTTCATCAAATATTTATTGAGCATTAGGAGCTGTAAATTACTGCTTTTTTTAACAAACACACCAGTGAAGAATTATATTACTTTTGAAAGATCTGTTAATGGGGAGTATCACAATACAAATATTGCTCATTCATACAAAATTCAAATAGAAAATTATTGCACTATTAGAAATGTTAATATTATACAAACCAGGTTTCCTGGAAGAACCTTATGGATCACTAATCATCTACTCACTCTACAGGTCACACGCCTTGAATCTAATGACTAGTCAAAGAGTGATATTATTAGATCCAATTTGTACCACTCCCTATAGTCTCATAATGTGCCTATCTCATTTACTTATATTACCTGCCTGGGCCTATAGACATTTAGAAAACATTTAAACTGGAAAGATCATTCCAAGTAGAAAAGGACAAATGGGGCACTAGTATTATTTGATAGACACCTGTTTATGTATCTATCCAAAGAATGAATGTGGTGGGTAATTAGTAGAAGACAATTCATAGCTATTTGTGGGAAAGGTATGGCAAATATCAGAGACTCAGTCATAAGAGGACTAAGATATAAGGCAAAAAATCTACCGAGGTTAAAGGTAGAAGCCAGGATGCATAGTCATTGAGAGAGATGATTATGTGGTAGAGAACCCAGGTAAAGACAGGGTAGAGCACCAAGGGAACTGGAAGCAACACTGAATGGACAAACATCCTCACACCTCCATGTCTAGGATGAGAATTTGTCCCAGCATCAGAGTCAGGGTTAAACTGATGTGTGGAGATGAAATATATTCAGGTTGCAGGATTGGAGGGTTATGGAGTCTCAGAGTTCTAGATAGGCCATTATGCCTCTGATAAAACATATGGCATAAGACAAAGAATAAGACAAAGTTGCTTAAGTGAAGTTAAATGTGGTGTTAATGGTATATATTGATAAGATTTACAACAAATTTAATCAATCAACAAAGACTTATTGATTACTTATTGTATACCAGAGACTGGATATTCAGTGAAAAATGAAGCACTGTTTTGAGATAATTAATGTATTTATTATATACTACAAAGTACAGGATAATATATACGAGCTGTTAAAAGATATAAATAATGGGACTAGATAAATTTGCCTGGAGAAGTAAAAGAAAGATGCAAGTTAAGAGGTAATGTTTGAAGCATATTTCAAATGATAAGTAGAAGTTAGTTAACTAGGATAAAAGATAAGAAAGTGTTTAAAAGGGGACTAGAACAATATTCACAAATACATGGAGTTAAAAAGAGTCTATTAGGGGCCAGCAGGTGCTGAGTGGTTAAGGCGCTGGACTCCCACATGACCGAGCACGCTTCAAGTTCCAAACTTGGTGCCTTCCTTTCTCAGTTTCCCTCTCTCTCTTGCTCACCTACCCTATAGAAAAATTAAAAAATAGCAATAATAACAATTAAAATTGAATACATAATTCTTATAAAAGAGCCTATTATGTAAGTTGAGGTAGAAATATAGAGTACATAGTGAAGATTGGTAAAAGATAAAACTGAAAAAGTAATTTGGGGCAAGACTGTGAAGGAACTTGTATACTGATTTAAGAAGTTTAGAACTTTCAGTTCCATGAGATCTGACACTCAACAGTAGCTGTTGTAACAAATCCCAGTGCAAACTGGTCCAAACACAATATAGTAGAAGTTTATTTTTTGCTCACCCGCAATCCGGATAGTTCTGATTGAGTGGTAACTCTAATTCAAGTGTTGATTTACGAATTAAAGTTCCTTTCTTGTTGGTCCTCCTAATCTTTAACACATGTCCACCAACCTTTCCATGCCTTCTGCATTGAGTTGGTGGGAAAAGTGCAAGGAAAATGGCTTGTGGGAAGGTGTTTAGGCCCAGAGCTGGAAGAGGCATGTAGCTCTTCTATTCACATTCTGTCCACTAGAATTCAATCATATGGCCACACCTAACTACAAGGAAGGCTGGGAAATTTAGTCCATGTGCCTAGCAGGAGAGGTTTAATGAATAACTAGCCAGACTCTACCAATCTCTCACTGTGTTTCTAGTGCTTAGCACAGAGTAGACACTTGATCAATGTTTGCTGAGTGAATAAATGAGCAGATTTTTGGTTTGGTTTCCTCACAGAGTAATGATACAACCTTACTTTTAAATTATAAGAGAAACGTTCTTTTTGCAAAGATAAAAAGAAATAATTCAGGAATATGCAAAATCAATACTTTGTTAAGATAACTGATGGATGTGAAGCAGTCTGAGAAGTTTTGAGAGGGATTGAATCTAATGACTAGTCAAAGAGTGATATTATTAGATCCAATTTGTACCACTCCCTATAGTCTCATAATGTGCCTATCTCATTTACTTATATTACCTGCCTGGGCCTATAGACATTTAGAAAACATTTAAACTGGAAAGATCATTCCAAGTAGAAAAGGACAAATGGGGCACTAGTATTATTTGATAGACACCTGTTTATGTATCTATCCAAAGAATGAATGTGGTGGGTAATTAGTAGAAGACAATTCATAGCTATTTGTGGGAAAGGTATGGCAAATATCAGAGACTCAGTCATAAGAGGACTAAGATATAAGGCAAAAAATCTACCGAGGTTAAAGGTAGAAGCCAGGATGCATAGTCATTGAGAGAGATGATTATGTGGTAGAGAACCCAGGTAAAGACAGGGTAGAGCACCAAGGGAACTGGAAGCAACACTGAATGGACAAACATCCTCACACCTCCATGTCTAGGATGAGAATTTGTCCCAGCATCAGAGTCAGGGTTAAACTGATGTGTGGAGATGAAATATATTCAGGTTGCAGGATTGGAGGGTTATGGAGTCTCAGAGTTCTAGATAGGCCATTATGCCTCTGATAAAACATATGGCATAAGACAAAGAATAAGACAAAGTTGCTTAAGTGAAGTTAAATGTGGTGTTAATGGTATATATTGATAAGATTTACAACAAATTTAATCAATCAACAAAGACTTATTGATTACTTATTGTATACCAGAGACTGGATATTCAGTGAAAAATGAAGCACTGTTTTGAGATAATTAATGTATTTATTATATACTACAAAGTACAGGATAATATATACGAGCTGTTAAAAGATATAAATAATGGGACTAGATAAATTTGCCTGGAGAAGTAAAAGAAAGATGCAAGTTAAGAGGTAATGTTTGAAGCATATTTCAAATGATAAGTAGAAGTTAGTTAGCTAGGATAAAAGATAAGAAAGTGTTTAAAAGGGGACTAGAACAATATTCACAAATACATGGAGTTAAAAAGAGTCTATTAGGGGCCAGCAGGTGCTGAGTGGTTAAGGCGCTGGACTCCCACATGACCGAGCACGCTTCAAGTTCCAAACTTGGTGCCTTCCTTTCTCAGTTTCCCTCTCTCTCTTGCTCACCTACCCTATAGAAAAATTAAAAAATAGCAATAATAACAATTAAAATTGAATACATAATTCTTATAAAAGAGCCTATTATGTAAGTTGAGGTAGAAATATAGAGTACATAGTGAAGATTGGTAAAAGATAAAACTGAAAAAGTAATTTGGGGCAAGACTGTGAAGGAACTTGTATACTGATTTAAGAAGTTTAGAACTTTCAGTTCCATGAGATCTGACACTCAACAGTAGCTGTTGTAACAAATCCCAGTGCAAACTGGTCCAAACACAATATAGTAGAAGTTTATTTTTTGCTCACCCGCAATCCGGATAGTTCTGATTGAGTGGTAACTCTAATTCAAGTGTTGATTTACGAATTAAAGTTCCTTTCTTGTTGGTCCTCCTAATCTTTAACACATGTCCACCAACCTTTCCATGCCTTCTGCATTGAGTTGGTGGGAAAAGTGCAAGGAAAATGGCTTGTGGGAAGGTGTTTAGGCCCAGAGCTGGAAGAGGCATGTAGCTCTTCTATTCACATTCTGTCCACTAGAATTCAATCATATGGCCACACCTAACTACAAGGAAGGCTGGGAAATTTAGTCCATGTGCCTAGCAGGAGAGGTTTAATGAATAACTAGCCAGACTCTACCAATCTCTCACTGTGTTTCTAGTGCTTAGCACAGAGTAGACACTTGATCAATGTTTGCTGAGTGAATAAATGAGCAGATTTTTGGTTTGGTTTCCTCACAGAGTAATGATACAACCTTACTTTTAAATTATAAGAGAAACGTTCTTTTTGCAAAGATAAAAAGAAATAATTCAGGAATATATAAAATCAATACTTTGTTAAGATAACTGATGGATGTGAAGCAGTCTGAGAAGTTTTGAGAGGGACAGGTACTGAGTAAGCAGTTAAGAGGCTGTTCCAATAGCCCAAGAGACAAATATTTGAGTTAGAGCAATAGCAATAGGTGTAGGAAAGGCTGGATGTGAGAATCATTCCCAGGAAGTGATAAAAGAACGTGATGGTGAATTTACTGGGTGGGACTTATGAGTAGAAGGTGATGTTAAGGGGTTAAGCCAAGGAATGGGATAGAGAATTTTATCAGTTTTCTACTGTTGCTATAATCAATTGCAACACATTTAGCAATTTAAACTAACATTGGGGCAGCAGGCAGAGTGGTGGTTAAGGTGACTGGATCCCATATAGCTGACTCCTTGGTGCGAGTCCTGGACTACAGGCTTGAAAATCACACCAGGGGGACCAGCAGTTAGCGTAATGGCTATGTCGCTGGACTCCCACGTAGTTGACCGCAGTTCGAATCCTGAATCTGGTGGCTTAAACTCACTCTGGGCACGTGTGCGTGCATGCGTGCCCAAGATCCTGAGAGGAGAATGGAGGAGAAGGGATTGCGGCGTGGCCATCCTCTCTGGGGGGGGGCGATTTCTCGCTCTCTATCTATCTGTCTCTCTCTGTCTGGCGAGCGCATGCACCCTATAGCAAAACAAACAAACAAACAAACAAACAAAAAACCTCTCCAAAAACACACTAGGCACATGTGCATGCATATCCAAAATTATTCTTACAGAAGCGATGGTGGTGTGGCCATCCCCCCAGGGGGTTATCTCTCTCTTTGTCTCTCTGTCTCTCTGTGGCAAGTGCATACACTCTATGGCAAAAATCTAAAAAATAAAATCATATTTTAAAGAATTATGTATTTTAATTTTTATTCATTAATTTTATTTTAGTTTGATGAGAGACCCACACACAGAGAGAGAAAAGGAAAGCAAGAAGGCAAGCCACCAGGTCCAGGACTCGAACCATGGTCAGCCATGTGGGAGTGTCTGTTGCCTTAGCCACCATGCCACCTGCTGGTCCCCAAGTTCATTTTTTATTATCAGATCTGTAGGTTCAGGAATCCAGACAGTTTCAACTCTTCTGCTCAGGGTATCACAAGAACAAAATCAAAGTAGTATGGAGAATCAGCCTTCAGGCTCACTCAGATTGTTGGAACTCAGTTTCTTCTTTTGGTTTCAACAGAAGACTCCCTCTACCTTTCAGACAGCAATGATGGGCTGAGGCCTTCTCAGACTTTAAATATTTCTGTTTTTCTTTTGCTGAGTATTTTTATTTTCTGTTCTGCTCTGTGGGCTTGTGATATTACATTTTGCCCACCTAGATAATCCAGAATACTCTCCCTGTCTTGTGTTCATTTGTGAAGTCCCTTTCTCCATGTATTGTAGCATATTCACAGGTATGACACTTTGGGGGGGGCAGATGTCATAGGGGTCAAATGATCATAAGAACTGAGATTCTACTTCAAAAATCTTTCCATTGTATGCCATCCACTGTTACTGCTTTGTCATTGTCATTGTCTTCCTCTGCCTTCTCTCCCCCCTCCTCTTTTTAGAAGATTAGAATAATTTTCTAAATACTTGTGTCCTATAGCCATAGTCTGGATTCTAATTTTGACCCTATATGGAACTTAACTGTTTTCAAAGAGCTTTTATACCTACAGCATCATTTCATTTCAGGAGATATAACTGGGTACCCATGGGGATTATGGAAGATGAGGGAAGGGAGGTGAGAATATTTCCACTGAGGAGGTCAGTGATATACAACACTGAAACTGTCAGAGTCCCACTTAAACAGATGAGAGAGAGAGAGAGAGAGAGACTCCTCTTTTTTCTCCCTCCTACATGGAGTGACCTCCCAGGGACTATGTCGGTTCAGGAAGACTGTTCCAGAAGCACACAAAAAAATCTAGATTCCATAGACACAGCTGTACCTGCTGTCACACAAGATAAATGAGATACTCTGGCAGGTCAGCCAGAAGAGACGATGAGCTGGGCTGTCACATTTGTACAGTGACAGATGCCTGTGCTCAAATAATGAGAGAACCTCCAGGGCTGGAAGAGGCAGAGAAATGCTACATTTTTGTAATTTCCTTTAAAATGCAAAGGGTATTGTATGATTGTCATGTAAAAGTTTCTGCCTTATGAAAATATGGAATTTTGAGAAAAAGAAAAAACATGAGTGGGAAAAGGAGCTCAGTCTACTCCCAGCAGAGGTAAAAGCAGCCCCAGGATAGAGCCACATGACTACGTTAGGATATGGCATGGGGGCTGTGTGCAGGAAGAGTAAGAAGAGGCTTAGGAGTTGGCACCATGTCTTGAAGTCCTGCCTCATGCACCTAGACCTAGAACAAGAGGTCTTGGAAGCAGAGCCTCTGCCTTTTCTCATTCTCCACTATGTTCACAACAATTAGAAAAGTGCCTGTCATGTTGTACACACTTAATACATGTTTGCAGATTGACTATTGTAAATAGTTACTGGAGCTAGATTATATGAAGGAGGGGTTGGCAGACTGCAATTCATGAGGCAAATCCATCCTGCTGCCTATTTTGGTGAAGTTTTATTGGCATACAGCCATGCTCATTTGTATCTGTATGGTCTACGTCTGCTTCTCTACACTGCAATGGCAGAACTGAGTCATTATGACAGAGACCATATGGCCCACAAAGCTGAAAATAGCTGACTCTTTACAGGAAAAGTTTTCTGACCCCTGGCCCTTAAAGAATCACTCAATGAAAGCACCCTCATATCAGATGGGAAAAAGTCCCTGTCTTTTTTGTTGTTGTTGTTATTCTTGTTATAGGGCATCTACACTCGCCAGAGAGAGACACTGAGAAATCACTCCCTGAGAGCATGGCCATGCTGCAGTACCTTCTCCACTCTCCTCTTGGGATTTTTGGGCATGTATATACATACATCCAACATGATTTTCAAGCAGTCTACTCCAGGACTTGAACCACACAGTCAGCCATGAGGAATCCAGCCTTGCTAACCACCATACCACCTGGCTGGCCTCCACTCTTTTTAACTCCACATTGCCCTCTAGCTACCTGCATGTTCCTTTGCTGCCAGTTGAAGAAAAAGTTTACAAGAAAGTTTTATGTACTTTCTCCCATTCTTCTTCTTACCTTTTGTTTTAACTCCAATTCGCTTAAATTTTTACCCTCATTGAAATTGCTCTTGTCAAGATCACCAATGTTGCAAAGTTCATGAACACATTTTCAAGCCTTATATTATTTGATCTATATCAGTATCTGACTTCACTGGTTGCTCCTTCCCTGCATCTTTTGCTTGTCCCTCTTCATCTTCCTGGTCTCTTAATGCTGAGAGTCCCAGATTCAGTTCTTGGTTTTATTTTCTTGTGTATCTATATTCTATTGATGATTTCATCTATTGATAGTTTTGTAATATTAACTTTCATCTACAGTCATGACTTGTAGACTTCTGTCTCAAGCCTAGTTATCTCTTCTGACTCATACATCTCCATTCAAATATCTCCAGTTTAATCTATCTAAACAGAAAACTTGATAATCCCTCTTCAGACCTGCTCCTCCCACAGTCTTTTCCATCTCTGTTAATGGAAACTCCAGTTTTCCAGTTGCTCAGACCAAAACCTTTTGACTCAATCTTGACTTCTCTTGCTCACACTTCACATAGAGTCATAAATAAATAAACAAATAAATTCTATTGACTCTACTCTATCTCCATACTTTAAAAAATTACTTATTTACCTAATTTTACTTTATTTTAATGTCATTATTATATTTAAATTTGCTATAGAGCATGTGTCCTCACCAGAGAGAGGGGAAAGAGAGAACAAGCAAGGCTCCAGGTCTGGGACTTGAACTGTGATTGATAATGTGGGAGTCCAGTGCCTTAACTTTCATGCCACTTGCTGGCTCCAATTCTTTCCATACTTTTTACCCCCTCTTTTGTTAAAGTTGTTTTCTAAGTGCTATGTTTCAAATGTGTCCTCCTAAATTCATATGCCAGAAACTTAATCCCTGATGTAACAATGTTGAGAGGTAGGACCTTTAAGAGGTCATGAGGACTCTTGCATCCCTCATGAATTAATGCAGTTATTGCCACAGTAGGTAAGTTAAAGCCAGTTTGGTTTTATTTTGCTCTCTCTCTCTCACTCTCTGAGGCTTATGTGATGCCTTCCACCATGTGATGGTATAACAAAAAGGTCCTCATTAGATGCCTGCTCCTCAGTTTTGGACTTCCTAGCCACCACAGTCATGAGCCAAATAGATTAATATTCCTTATAAATTATTCAGTTTCTGGTATTCTGTTATAGCTACACAAACTAAACTAAGTCTGAAAGCCATTGCCCTCTCTCGCCTGAATTCGTTAACTAGCCTTTGAGTTGTTTCCCTGCTTTCCCCCTTCATCACCTTTATCTATTCTCACCATAAAAGAATATTCCTGTTAATATATAATTTAAATCACATAACTTACCTGCTTGAAACTCTCCAATGGTTCCATCTCACTGAAAATAAAATCCAAAGTCCTTTGAATGGCTTATTTATTTATTTTTTTGGAGAGGTTTTCGCTATAGGGCGCATGCGCTTGCCAGACAGAGAGAGGCATAGAGACAGAAAGCATAGAGACATCACCCCCCAGGGAGGATGGCCACACCGCAATCCCTTCTCTTCCACTTTCCTCTCGGGATCTTGGGCATGCACGCACATGAGCCCAGCATGAGTTTTAAGCCACCGGGTCCAGGATGCGGACCACGGTCAACTACGTGGGAGTCCAGCGACATAGCCATTACGCTAACTGCTGGTTCCCTGAATGGCTTATTTGAACCTATGTGATCTGGCCCTATTCTCTCTCTTTCCTAATATGGCACCACATTGCCAGTTGTGAAAATGTGCTTCTGAGATTTCCTGCCACAGAGAGAAGAACTGACACACAGTGCAGTGCCTTTTCCATCACTATGTTCCTGTCCATGCCATGTTTCGTTATGGACTTCTCTCAGCCAATGACTGAGCATGACCAAGGTCCTAAGGCAAGTTCACTCCTGGAAGATTTAGATTTCTCTGATGGGAGGTTTTAGTTGAAGTACTCTCCATTGGCCTGGTCAGAACTTTCCTAGAACTGTACTGTAATCTGAGATTT
>NW_006209177.1:1464154-1466463 GCF_000334495.1 Tupaia belangeri chinensis | reverse complement strand
TGTCCTTCCCAGGGCTCAGACCTGCATCTAATCTGACACTTTCCTTACTTCTCCAGCTTTTTCTTTCTTTTCTATCATAAATTCTTCCCCTGTCACAAAAGATAGGAACATCTTTACAAACTATACAATGGTGGCATACAATTTGTGGATTTCATTAAACCACTGACTTCTTTTTAAAGACGTGTCAATGTAATTTAATTAGTTTATTATTATTCTCCAATTTGATCAGAGAGAGAGAGAAAGCAAGCTTCCAGGTTCAGGACTCAAACGGTGGTTGGCAATGTGGGATACCAACACGTTAACCAACCACACCACCTGCCAGCCCCACACCATTGACATTAATTTAACATGTGTCAGTTATTTATAAGGGTATGGGCAGTGGGTTCCAGAATTTTTTGTTCATGCTGAAGTTCACTGGCTATACTGAGACAAGGGTATGAATATTTCATATTAGCTCTTTCCCCTCCAAAAAACCCTACCCTTTTGACAAATAACTCCATTAGCGGACTCTCTCTGAAACACAAAATGGTTGCTCCAAGTTGTATGTTTTTGTGAAACTTCTAATGAGCAGAACAACCTCAATTTAGCAATGTAGGATGGAAAAATTACTGTGTTTATAACTGCTAATGAAGTGTCAGTATTGAAACTGATGTCAAATTTTATTTAATATGCAAAATCAAAATGAATAAATGTCGCACTTTTGAAATATTTTCTATAACTATTTAATAAAGGCAAGCAATGAGGAATATGAAATTTTATCAAATGATGTCATTGGTTATCTAAGACTATTTGAAAATGTTTGAGAAAAAAGTCATCTGTTTTTTTTAAGAAATGAAGATTTAGACTGGCTGAGAACTTGTTCATTGATTTTTATCCAGTGTAAATGTTTTGCAATTAGACGGTCTGAGCTATTGTTAAATATTATTGATATGTCACCTTCAAAACCATTATTATCTGCCACCCATAGGTCTAGCTTCTAGATCAATCTAATAGAAAAAGTATTCTGGGTTGGTAAGCTAGGCTATAGAAATAAACAAAACTGTTATGTTATATAATATTTGAGAATTAAAGTTTTCCTGATTTCCCAAAATTCAAAACAAATAAACTGGACACTCAGGCTGATGTAGTTGTCACTTGTAATCTCATTTTTACATTTTCACTTTTATTAAAGTTGCTTTATGTTTATATTTAACCTTAAAATAAGTCAATTATATTTTTATAGAGTAAAATCAAATGGCATTTTCCTTGATGATTTTTACCCTTGCCATTATACTTAGAAAGAATCCTATTATCTCAATGTTATATAACTATTCACTCATATTTTCTTTTGCTATTTTACTGACTTGATTTTATTTATTTCTATGGGGAAGTTATTTATTTTTGAATATGCATTTTGTAACTGACATCTGACTGAATTCTTATGTACATGTCAGTTCAAATTATATAAAATATGCCTATAAAATATAATATAGAAGATAAAAATACTATAGTGGTGTTAGGTGGTGAGATTATAGGAAGCTTTCTTATTTATTAGGAAACTTTTAAAATGTGATTACATATTTTCCTTTCCATTGTTTTTTCTTTTGGTTTTGGCATGTGGTATGTACTCACCTGAGAGAGACAGAGAAACAGTGAGAGAGAAAGTGAGAAATCACCCCCTGGGGTGATGCCTATGTTGCAATCTCTGCTCCTCCATTTCCTCCTGGGATTTTGGGCATGCATGCACTTGCACCCAGCATGATTTTCAAGCCGCCTGATCAATGGTAGTTGGCCGTGTGGGAGTTCAGCCCTGCAACTACTATGCCACCTGCTGGCCCCAGTACATAGATTTTAAAATTTCTTTGAAGTTTTTAACAAGGAACTGATATCCCATTGTCTTTATTTAGGCTGCTGTAAAAAAATACCATAGACTTGTAGTTTGTATTCTGTTAGCATTCTCCAGAGAAATAACAATAATGATATATATATATATATACACACATATATATGTATATATGTAAAAGTATATATGTATGTGAATGTGTGTGTATGTATGTGTGTGTGTGTGTGTGTGTGGAGAGAGAGAGAGAGAGATAAAGCTTTAATAATGACAGAGAATATGCATTATTCACAATTGCTAATACATGGAACCAACCCAAAAGTCCACAAACAGAAGAATGGATTGAAAAAATGTGATACATATACTTCATAGAATACTACTCAGCCATAAAAAAGGGCATTCTTTGTCGTTGGTTCAATGACCATAACGTTTGCAACACCAACGCTACTTAACTTTTTTTTTTTGGAAAAGTTTTTTCTGTAGGGCACAT
>NW_006209177.1:1458492-1464021 GCF_000334495.1 Tupaia belangeri chinensis | reverse complement strand
CGGTCGACTACGTGGTAGCCGAGCGACATAGCCATTACGCTAACTGCTGGTTCCCGATGATCTTTGCTTTTGATAGAAAGTGGATGAATATGGGAGATTTATTGCTGAATGAAGCAAGCCAGGCTTTGAAGGAGAGACATTGTATGTCTCCACTTAATATATACTGACTGTCTGCATTCTATGACTAAAACTAAAAGATTAGAGGATATAGAAATATGCAAAATGGTTATAGTGGATATAGTGTGGGAAGAGGGTAGGAAAAGGAAGAGTATGTGAGGAAAGACATTAAGGAGAAAAATAGAGAGGCAAGATGTTTATGGGACATCAAAATGGATTATTATCAGTTGATGATAACATGTATAGTATTCCTAACTGGACTGGTATAAAATGTATTCATGTTGGAAGTGAACTTTACCAGTAAGTGATGTATATTGATTGAATGTATAAAAGAAATTAAAAGAAAATAAAATATATTATATAAAAAAGGCAAATATCATGATATCTCTGCTTCCGCACTCCCCCCTCAGCCATGGTTTTTGGCCTAGATAAGAAGTGTTCACTATCGTTATTCAAAGTACATTAACCTTCCATTCCTCCTGCTTTTCACCTGTTATTGGCACTATGTCTTTTCTACTCTTTAGATAAAAAGTAGCAAAGTGAAGTTGTCAAAAACACTACAATGCCTTTATGGTAATTGGATTTTGTGCTCTGAGTTGGAAACATAAGAGATGTATTAACTGGAACATGCCAAAATGCTAAGGTAGCATGAGGGCCACCATCTGTCACAATATTTTTCTAGTTAATTTTATGTGAGCAAAAGATTAAAAATATGTTTTCTTGGTCCTTGCATCTTCACACAGTTAATCTATTAAAGCAGGAGCTGTGACTTCTGCCATTCCCTTATCTGTCTTGATAAGTTACCAGCATTTAAATGAGGTTATGAATCATGTAGGAAGAGAAAGGGGGTTTGGAGGAGAAAAGGTGTTAGAAAAGTGATAGAATTCTTTGATGAATGTTTTAGTTTTCTATGGCTGCTATAACAGATTACCACAGACATAAGTGGCTTAAATGACACAAATTTATTCAGTTCTGTAGGTTAGAAATCTGAAATGGACCTTACTTGACTAAATTGAAGGTTTTCATAGCGCTATTCTGCCTTCTTTTAAGAGGCTTTAGCCTCTAATGGGTTTAAAATCCCTTGCTTTTCCCAGGTTCTGAAGGCCACCCACATTCTTTGACTTCTGACCCCTTCTTCCACTTTCAAAGCCAGCAATGTTGCATCTGTCTGACAGAAAGGGAATTGTTTAAATACATAGTGGATGACAAGTAAAGCCAGAATATAATTTGTTAAATCAAGCGAACTATAGTGCTAAAACCTTACATTGTATTTTTCATAGGCTCAATGAATAGTAAACCATTCACTTTTTTTTTTTTTCCTTTTTTTGGAGAGGTTTTTGCTATAGGGCATGTGTGCTCACCAGAAAGGCAGAGAGACAGAGAGACAGAAAGCGAGAAATCATCCCCCAGGGGGGATGGTCATGCCGCAATCCCTTCTCCTCCATTCTCCTCTTGGGATCCTGGGCATGCACGTGCCCGGCGTTGAGTATAAGCCGCTGGGTCCTGGACGCGCATCGTGATCGACTACATGGGAGTCGAGCGATATAGCCATTATGCTAACTGCTGGTCCCTAGACCATTCACTTTTAATAACATCTTTTTTCCCCAACTTATTTACCTCTACAAGATTGATGGTTGCTTTTGTGTTAAGTCAAACATGCAATTAGCAAAGGAGTGACTTTTTTATTGTTACAAATATAAATACGTTTATTGTAAAACTTTTTGAAAAATGTACACAAGCAAAAGGGAAAAGATAAAAATTATCCACAATCCCATTGCAGAGAAAGAATCACTGCTAACCTTTTGGTACATATTCTAAATGGAGTTAAAGAAGTAAATAATTCTTTTAAAAAATCTTATTCAAGTCCATTTAAAACCTGGAGAGAATTTCATGTTTTCTTTGACATTATAAGTTAATGGCTAGGTAGTATTCCATTATTTGACTATTCCAAAATTTAACTATTTCCCCAGTCATAGATATTTATATTGTTTCAATTTTTTTCCATTAAAAAGAATCCTGGGGGTTGAATGGTGATTCAGTGGTAGAATGCCATACTCTATGAGGCAATCCCACATGGGAAGGTTCCCAGTTCAAGTCCAGAGACCTCCTTGAGTATGTCAAGTATATGCCCCAATCCATGGTTGGTTGAAGGCTGGGAAGTTGATCTCAGTGCTGGGACTCCATTGAGGGTGTTCTCTCTTTTTCTGTCTCTCTGCGCATGTAAGAAATAGAAAATAAATTTTAAAAAATTTGCTATGGGCCTGCAGGAGGTATGACTGTTAAGGGTGCTGGATTTCTATATGACTGACTGCAGTTCAAGTCCTGGACCTGGTGTCTTGCTTTCTCACTTTCTCTCTCTCTCTTTCTGTCTCTTTCTGGTCAAATTAAAAATAACAATAATAATAGTAAATAAAATTAACTAAAAATTGTTGAAAAAATATTTGCTATAAGGTACATGCACTCATTGGAGGCAGAGTAAGAAAGGAGAAAGCACCCCATAACTTATTGAGACAGATAAGGGAATGGTGGAAGTTGCAGCTCCTGCTTTAACAGGTTAACTCTGTGAAGATGCAAGGACAAATGGCCATATGCAATCCCTTCTCCTCCATTCTCTTCTTGGGATTTTGAGCACACAGGTGCCTGCTGTGTTCTTCAAGCTGGGTTCAGGACTTGAACAGCAAAGTAGGCCAGGTGGGAAGCAACCACTTTCACCACCACACTACCGATTGGCCCAGTAAATAAATGTTTTCTTTAAAGGGAAAGAAAAACAATCCTGTGGTATGAACATATTTTATCATTTTTATAAGAATAAACTTCAAAAAGACCAGCCACAAGGTAGAAGATTATGTATAAAGATTGTTAATACATCTTGCCATTCTATTAAAAAAAGGACCAATACCAGGTGCTACCTTGACATCTGTTGAAATTAGGAGATCTTCAAATGGCCTAACTCTAAGTTCCTCTCCACACTGTTCCAGCTGATATGTTTCCCCAGCAAAATAGCCCCCTTCTTATGGGGACCAAGTCCAAATCCTGCTTTTGAGTTAACAGGTTTCGGGTTCTCTACCATCCTGGAAAATTATTCAGACAAGCAAATCACATCCTTCCATAATAACCAGGGACACTCCACTCTCTTGAAATTATAAATCCTGCCTCCCACAGCCACTGCATGTTCACTCTGTTCCCAAGCAACCCTGTGTGGCCCTGCTTGGTGTGTAGTGTCCTCCACTAAGCTGTGAGTGTGTGTGACTTGTCTACTGCTGTGGATCTCGTGTGTGCAGTGGCAGATATTGTGTGTGTGCCATCTCCATAACCTAGGCTGGGGATCCTTCTCTTATCAATGGGGTGAACAGGATGCAACTGAGATACCTAGCCTTCACAAAAATGAAAGATGCTTTATATTGGTTGTTCTGATTTGGAAGCATAAATCATACACAAATCATAAGAAAGTTAAAAATATTACCCCTGGAAAACCAAGATGCTGCTCAAATACACACATTTGCATATATTTCAGGGGGTTCAAGAGATCCTCTGAAGCACCCAGGATGACTATCCTTGTGAGTTTGTGAACTTTGGCTATGACATTAAAAAAACTCAGCAACATTATTTGTTCAGCTCTAAAATGTATCATTTTGATTCCTTTCCCATGTGAAATGTGTTTCTAGTTGGTTACATTCTTAGACCTTTTTGAAACAATGTTATTACATTTATTATTGTACAAATGAACTCAAGGTTAGATTAGTGGCAAGAACAGAGGCCCTGTAGATTCTGCTGTTGAATTAATGAACACCGCTTTGGTTGTTTTATCTTTTGAAAAATAGCATTGAGAGGCCTGCAGGTAGAATGGTGGTTAAGCTCGCTAGACTCCCACATGGCTAACCACAGTTCAAGTACCAGACCTAGTGACTTCCTTTCTTACTTTCTCCCTCTCACTCTCTGGTCAAATTAGAATCAGTAAATAAATGGATAAGTAAAATTAAATAAAGTAATTCTTAAGAAAAAAAAGAAAACAAAAGAAAAACAGCATTGGAAGAAAGGTAGTACATGTACTCCAATTTTTTGTTTATCTGCTTGTTGTCAGGTCCATTGCTGGGCATTTTATGTCATGTCTATTTCAATCTTGCAAGTTTATAAGGATGATGCCTGTAGATTTCCTGCCACACAGTAGATATTCCATGAATTGAGATGTGATGAGATATAGTAAAGTTTGGATTTGGTCAGTGAAGAGTCCTGTACTTGAATCTCGATTTTTCTAGAACATAAGCAGACTTACTTAACTTGTCTAAGTGTCAGTTTTCTCCTCTGTAAACTGGAAACAATAACAACACTACTTGCCTTTTATGTTTTATGGATATTAAATGTAAGCACTAATATATGTTAAGCACCTTCTTTAGTACCCAGCACTGGTAGGTCTCAATAAGTTTTAAATATTACCACCTCTCTTCTGTAAAAACAGATATAGAAAGGTCACTAGCCTGCATGTCATGTAGCTGGTGACTTATCAAGGTCATACAATTGCTATTAGGGTCTAAGTCAGGTGAAAGATGATTATATACAGATTATAATTAGTTTTCAGTATGTATATGGTTTTCTGAAATTTCTATTAGCATAGCAGCATCCATCAGCAAAACAAAAGCTCGGGGCTGGGGAATAGGGACAACACATGTAACAAGAAACAGAAGAACAGCTGTAGCTGTAACATCTTGAGAATGCTCAAGGAGCAGAGGCTCAATGGAAAACCATTTAGGAAATCTAAGTTGATAACTCATTTTATGAGCTTCAGCCATAGAATTGTCCCATCATGGGCCCCTCTGCAGTTATATAACTACCTGCTTGAGGGTATCTGCTATATTTTAGACACTTAGCTTTTGCATATATTTTCCCATTTGAGTACTACTTCTTAGAGATGTACATTCCCCCCATATTATATATGATGGAATTGAGGGTCTGAGAGATGAAAGAGTCACCAGCTGAGAAGTAGCAGAGGCTGAAATGCATATGGAGTGGCTGACTGCTCCCACCTGGGTGCTGGGGAATATAATGACTATAATTGTATAAAAACTCTTATAATCTGGGAACAGCAGTTGGCGTAAAGGGTAGGTTGCTGGACTCCAATGTAGTCAACCTTGGTTCGAGTCCCGAACCCGGTGGCTTACACTCACGCCAGGCGCGTGTGTGTACATGCCCAAGATCCCGAGAGGGGAATGGAGGAGAAGGGATTGTGGCGTGGCCATCCCCCCTGGGGGGTGATTTCTTGCTTTCTGTCTCTCTGTCTCTCTCTGTCTTTCTGGTGAGTGCATGCGTCCTATAGGAAAAATCTCTAAAAAAAAAAACCAACCAAACAAACAAACAAACAAAAAGAAACCCAACCAAACACACACACACACACACACACACACACACACACACAGA
>NW_006209177.1:1440450-1458367 GCF_000334495.1 Tupaia belangeri chinensis | reverse complement strand
TCTCACTGTCTCTCTCTCTCTCTCTGTGTATGTCTCTCTTGGGTCAAATTAAAATAAAATGAACAAATAAATAAAATTAAATAAAAATAATTCTAAAAACCCCTGTGCTACTCATCAAATTTGAGTACTTATTGGGTTCTAGGCACTGTGCTAAGCATTTTACATAAGGTATACATATATACATTTTCAGTTCTTTTTTTTTTTTTTTTAGAGATTTTTACTGTAGGGCGCGTGCGCTCGCCAGACAGAGAGAGACATTAGAGACAGAAAGCGAGAAATCACCCCCCAGGGGGGATGGTCACGCTGCAATCCCTTCTCCTCCATTCTCCTCTCGGGATCTTGGGCACGCACGCACACGCGCCCGGCGTGAGTTTTAAGCCACCGGGTCCGGGACACGAACTGCGGTCGACTACGTGGGAGTCCAGCGACATAGCCATTACGCTAACTGCTGGTTCCCTACATTTTCAGTTCTTAACAGTGGAATTTATAGGTTATTTAGTAAGTGTATGTTTAACTTTTTAAGAAACTGCCCAGTGTGGGAGAAGGGTGGGAAATGGGGAAGGGAGAGAATCAAGGGGAAAGGAAAGAAGCAAAACATTTAAGGGACACAAAAAAGGAAAATGATCTGTTGATGATAATGTGTATGGTAATATCTTTGACTGGACTAATATACAGTGTATTCATGCTGAGAAAATCCATTTTGTATGCTGTAATGATATATAGTGATTGAATGTATAAAAAAAGAAAAAAAAACTGCCCAATATTTTTTTTTCCAAAATGACTGTATCATTTTGCATTGTCACTAGTAATGTAGCAAAATCCTAGTTGCTCCACATCCTCACCAGCATTTCTTATTATCTTTATTTGTCTTTAAGCAAAATAGCTATTCTAATTTGTGTGAAGTGGTATCTTGTTGAGATTTTATTTTGCATTTCTCTAAAGATGAATAATGTTGAACACCATGTTTGTGTACTTATTTGTCATGTTTATGTTTTCTCTGATGAAGGGCCTACTACATTTTTTCCCCATTTTTTGATTAGGTTATGTGTGTGTGTGTGTGTGTGTGTGTGTGTGTGTGTGGGTGTGTTGATGAGTTTTGTTTGTTTGTTTGTTTGAGAGGTTTTCACTATAGGGCGCATGCGCTCGCCAGACAGAGAGAGACATAGAGACAGAAAGCAAGAAATCACCCCCCAGAGGGGATGGCCATGCCGCAATCCCTTCTCCTCCATTCTCCTCTCGGGATCTTGGGCACGCACGCTTCTTGGGCCCCCCCGCCCACGCCCCGGACGTGAGTTTTAAGCCACCCAGTCCGGGACGCGAACCGTGGTCGACTACGTGGGAGTCCAGCGACATAGCCATTACGCTAACTGCTGGTTCCCTGTGCTGATGAGTTTTGAGAGTTTAAATATATATCCCGGATAGAGCTCTCTTGTCAGATGTGTAATTTGCACATATTTTTCCCAGTCTGTGATTTGTCTTTTTATTGTTTTAGCTGTGTCTTCAGAAAAATTATTCCTATTTTTTTTTAACCTGAGGGCACATGTGGTTGCAGGAGAGAAAGACACAGTGAGAGGGAGAGTGAGAAATCATCCCAAGGGTGTATGGCCATGCTTCCATCCCTTCTCCTTCATTCTCTTCCCAAGATCTTGGGCATGCATACACATGTGCCCAGCATCGTTTTCTAGCCACTGGGTCCAGGACTCAAACCACAGTCTATCACATGAGAGTCCAGCAACATAACCACTACGCCATCTGCTGGTATGGTAGAGACTGAAAGAGTAGAGAACATAAAAGCATTTAAAATTTTTATGGACATTGGGGACAAACTGGAAGGAGAATGGGAGAGGGGAAGAATGTAGGGAAGGAAATTTGGGGAAAAAATAGAGAGGTTAGATATTTGTGGGACACAGATATGGTTTATTACCTGTTGATGATGACATGTATAGTATTCTCAACTGGACTTCTCAACTGGACTGATGTGAGGTGTATATCATGCTGGGTAAATTCTCTTTATAATCTAAATGATATATAGTGATGGACTATATAAACAATAATAATAATAAAAAAATTTGAAGAATTCCAATTTATCAATGCATTCTTTTGTGTATTATGCTTTTATTGTCATTTCTAAAGACTTCCCTAACTCAAGATCACAAAACTTTTTCATTGTTAGTTTTCCATTAAACATAATTTTGTAATTCATTTTGAGTTAATTTTGGGGTAAGAGGTAAGATAAAGGATGGAGTTCTTTTTTGCATATGGATATTCAATGTTTTCTACAAATTTTTAAAATCAGGAGGAACATTCCTTACGTGCCTGAGTTTGTGGTTACGTATGTACCTGCTGACACATATACACATTCTAATCATTTTTTTGAGAGATTTTCACTATAGGATGCGTGCGCTTGCCAGACAGACCAAGAGAGGCATAGAGACAGAAAGTGAGAAATCACCCCCCAGGGGGGATGGTCACGCCGCAATCCCTTCTCCTCCATTCTCCTCTCGGGATCTTGGGCACGCACGCACACACGCCCGACGTGAGTTTTAAGCCAGCAGGTCCGGGACGCGAACCGCGGTCGACTATGTGGAAGTCCAACGACATAGCCATTACGCTAACTACTGGTTCCCTCTGTTCTATATTTTAATATTCCATTTTGATTTATTTATTCACTTTTTCACTGAATCTTTTTATCCTATTTCTTTACTGTGTACTATAAGATTTACAATATATTTACCTGACTTTTCACAGTATACTTTGAGTTAATATTTTATCACCTCAAATAAAATGTGTAAGTTTAACAATAATAAATATCTTTTTGTCTTCTCCACTTTATATTAAACTTTTTATGTATATATGTAGTATATATAGTACAGATTTTACTTGATATACTACATATATTACATATATTGTAGAATATGTACATATATACATTTATATATGTAGAATAGATATGAAAATTAGACAATCTCAATTTTTACTTTCAACAGTCATTTATATAAATATTTTAAGAAAAGAAAAATTAATTTGTCCAGAAATATATCATTTATGTTAATCTTCATTTCTGAAGTTTCTAGTTTCTCTTTGATATTACTTCTGTTCAGACCAAAGAAGATTTTTTAGCTCTAAAGCAGATTTGCTGATGATGAACAATTTAATTTTCCTTCATCTGAGGATGTTTTTATTTCACATTAATTTCTGAAATACTTTTTCCTTTGTTGTAGAATTTTGAGATGATAAATTTTTACTTTTAGCACTTTAAGATATTATTCTCTTTTCTCTGGTCTTCATGATTTCTGGTGAACATTTTCAATACTTTGAATCAGTGTTCTCCTATTTGCAGATATGTGTCAGTTTCTCTCTGACTACTTAAATTTTTCTTGATCTTTGGTTTTTAGTAGTTTGATTATTATGTGTCTGTATAGTTTTGTTGAGTTTACTTTATTTGAGTTAACTGAGTGAGAATCTTGGAAATTTGCATTTATCTATTTCATTGAATATAGGAAGTTTTCAGGCACTATTTCTTTTTTTTTATTGAGAGATTTTGCTATAGGGTGTGTGCACTTATCAATGAGACAGAGAGAGAGAGACAGAAAGCGAGAAATCACTCCCCATGGGGGATGGCCACACTGAAGTCCCTTCTCCATTCTCCTCTCCAGCTTCTGGGCATGCAGGCATATGCACCTGACCAGGAGATTCAAGCTGCTGGATCCAGTATACAAACTATAGTCGACCATGGGGAGTCCAGCACCTTAACCACTGTGCAACCTGCTGGCCCCTCAGGCATTATTTCTTAAAACATTTTTTGACAGGCCAGCAGATGATATGGTATATTTATATTTTGACAATTATGTTCCCTTCTCACAGAACCTCAACGACATGAATGTTAGACCATTTGACATTGTTACAGGATTCTGGGCTTCTATTTTTTGTTGCTGTTGTTGCTGTTTTTGTATCTTCAAACATTTTCCTCACTATCAGGTTGGATGATTTTTCGGGAATTTTCTCTACTCTCATTGGGCCACAGGACCCCCTTTTTTATTTTTCTTTTTTCCTGGTGAGAAATACGGGATTCTCTTAGTGTGTGGTAGAGAGTGGGTGTAATGTGCAAATGGAAGAAACATTTAACAGAGAAAAAAATCTAAAGTTCTCTGTTGAAAAAATATATTGTATACATGATGATGATGATGATGAGTTTATGTAAAATGTTAAATTAATTGAAGCCAGCAGATGGGGTAGTGGATAAGGTGGCTGGATTCACACATGGCGACTGCAGTTTGAGTTCCAGACACAGTTGCTTGAAAATCACGCCAGGTGTGTGTTTATGCATGCCAAAAATCCCTAGATGAGAATGGAGAAGAAGGAATTATGACTTGGCCATCACCTCGGGGTGCGGGTGATTTCTCATTTTCTATCTCTCTGCCTCTTTCCTCTCTGGCTAGCGTGAACACCCTATCGCATAAACCTTTTTAAAAAAGTTGGAATTAATCTGAAAATAAATGTGAAATAATTATGTAAAAGTGAAAGAAAAAATACCCCAAACCTGGGCCAGCTGATGGTGTGGTGGTTAAGGTGCTCAACTCATGTGGTTGACTGCAGTTTGAGTCCTGGACCAGGTGGCTTTAAAATCACACCAGGCATATGTGCCCTAGATCCCAAGAGGAAAATGGATGAGAAGAGCTTGTGGCATAGCCATCCCCTCTGGGGGTGATTTCTCATCTTTCCTCTCTCTTTCTCTCTCCAGCAGTACAGATGCCCTATGGAAAAACCTGGAGAAAAATAAAAACTGCAACAAAACAAAACAAACAAATCGCACACACACACACAAAGGAATAAGTCCTGACTAGAGAAACTATTGAGAAAAAGTTAATAGTATCCAAGAAACATTAAAGAAAAATAAATAAATATGGGATTCTTTTATGGGTTTAGCTATCCTTTCTGCTATCACAGAATTCCCTTGAGGAATATGGAAGTGGGAGGATGGAAGACAAAAAATAAGACTCTCCTCTAAGTCTCCAGTGGCTCTTTTTTTTTCAGTACTATGGACAGAAAGAGAAGGCTGTGTGTAGTACTTGTGCCAGTCCAGATGCAGCAGTATTTTATTCTTCTCTTCAGCTCCAGGTTCCCCTCACACTCACTGGCTTCTGTGCCCTTTTTCATCATCCTTTATCTTTCTCCCAGTTTGTGGCAATTTCTTCCCAATATGCAGTTTCATGATTTAGTTCATATATAGGTCAAAAACCAATGATAGAAGAAGAAATCAACCTCAGAAAATGAATTCTGTATCAATTGTTTTTGTAAGTCTTGTATCACCTCCACAATCTGTCTTCTATTTTTTACTTCGCAGAACTCTCAGGTGGTTTTTATAGTTTACTCAGAGTTTTAAGTCATAATAAGTAGGACAGACAGGTTCTAAGGGGCTTACTCTATGTTGGCTGGCACTGGGAATCATTCTATTGTGATTTTGATTTGGATTCTATTAAACCTCCAGGTCAGATTGGGGAGATATGACATTTTAGCAATATAGAACCTTCAAATCCTTGACCACAGTATATGTTTTCATTTATTTATATAGCCTAAATTTCCCTAAATAAATTTTGTAATCATCCATATTAAAAGTCTTCTGCATTTTTTTGTTAGATTTATTCTTAAGTACATGGTAATTTTGTGTCATTATACATGATTGTTGCTATAGTTTGGATAATGTTTTGTTCTCTAAGGGTTCATGTGTTGGAATTTTGTTCCCTATTAATCACACTGGGAGGATGAAATCTTTAAGAGGTGATGCTAATAGGCAATGTTTGGATCATAGGGAACTACACTTATGTATAGTTTAATGCTGTATCTTGCAAGAGAGAGTGAGTTTCACTCTCATGAGAAGGACGTAGTTCCTGTGACAGTGAATTACTATCAAGATGGCTACCCAAAGATCGCTTCCTCTCATTGCACATGATGTCTCACTGACTTTCTTCTGTCAGCCGTGTTTTGATGCCACAGAGACTGGCCAAATTCTGACCCCATGTTCTTGAACTTTCTGGCCACCAGAATCATGAGTCAAATAAACCTCTATTTTTTTTTTTTATACACCACTCAGTGTCAGGTATTTTCTCTCTAGCAACACAATGACTAGACAGTAGTTTTTAAAAAAACAATTTAAAAATTGTTACTGCTTATATATAGAAATACACTTGATATTTTTATATTGATATTTTTCTTCAAGAAATCTGGTACATTAATTCTTTTATTTCTAATGCTTTATTAATTAACAAATGGATCTATTAATTCTTCTGGTTTAACTAGAGATTCTTCTTATGGTTTTTTATTTGAAGAATCCCATAATCTACAACTAATGATAGCTATATTTCTTCCTTTCTTATTTCTGTATCTTTTGTAAATTTTTTTTGACTTAATATGTTGGCTAGGACAATATCAAGTAGCAGTTACTGCATTTTTGAGAATAACATTCTTTTATAATGTTGGTCTAGAGGCAGTAATATTTTTTCTAGAGGGCACATGTACTTGCCAAAGAAAGACAGACAAACAGGGAGGGAAATGAGCAAGCACTTCTCTACCCCATCTCCACCTCTCATCCAATGGAAATTGGCCATACCATAATTCCTTCTCCATCTCTCCCTCCTTTCAAGATTTTGGGCACACGTGCACACATTGCTGATATGTTTCTCAAGCTACCAGGCCCAGGACTTGAATCATGTGGATTGCCATGTGGGATCTAGTTGTTTTAACCACCAGGCCACAGGCTGGCTGAAGAGTCAACTTTTAAAATCTGCTGTGTTTTTATGTTTATTTACTTATTATTTAGTACTATTTCCTAACCTCCATTGTTTTAGGGGATTATTTTGATCTTTCTAAAAAAAAAAAATTCAGAGAGATTTTTGCTATAGGGCACATATACTCAATGGAGAGATGGAGACAGAGAGACAGAAAGTGAGAAATCACTTCCTGGGAGGATGGTCACATGCAATCCCTTCTCCTCCATTCTCCTCTTGGGATTTCGGGCATGCACACAATCCCGGAGTGAGTTTTAAATAGCCAGGTCTGGGGCTCAAACCTCGATTGACTATGTGAGAGTCCAGTGATGTAACCATTATGCCATCTGCCTGGTCCCTTCCTATTTCTAAATTTTAATCCCACTTATTTTTAGATTATCTTCTTTTCTATCACATGTGCTTTCTGTAAGTACTGTTTTAACTGCATAGACAGGAACTTGATAGCAAGATTATTATTATGGCTTAGCTCCAGACATTTAAAATTTTTTATTTGTTATTTAACTATGGTTTATGTAGAAGAGTATTTCTTAAATTTTAACAGATGAGGATTTTTCTAGTTTTTATAAGTTAATTTCTTTAATTATTCTTATAGAACATACTCTGTCACATTTCAGTACTCTAAAATTTTTTTACTTTATTGCCTAATATAACTTAATATTTTTAGTAAATATTCTGCATTTTTCTGGAGGTGAATATATATTTTCTTATTATTTTATACAATGATCTAAGTATTTCCACCAGGTCAATTTTCCTTATAATGTTAATATGTTTCTGTATTCTTATTTATCAATCATTCTATCAATTATTGTGATTCTGATAATAAAATACTCTAGAATAATTGTAGATCTGTCTAATTTTCCCTGTAGCTCTATTAAATTTTGGTTTAAATAGTTTTAGTTTTGCTATTAATTATATACAATTTGAGATTATTTTAGTTAACTAGTTATTTAAGCCTTTCATCATTAGGTAGGGATCATCTTTATCTCTGGAAATGACTTTTGTCTTAAAGTAAAATTTGTCTGCTATGAGTATAGATACACCAACCGTCTTTTGTTAGTATTTGTGTGATATATTTTTCTATCCTTTACCTTTCAACCTCTAGGTGTCATTATGCTTTATATTTGTTTCTTCTAAATAGCAAATATTGATGTTTTAAATAGTTTTATAATCTTTTTATTTTTACTAGAGAAGTTTATACCTTGCAATTGCTGATATATTCCGGTTAAACCCACCATTTTATTTTGAGCTTTTTATTTTTCTACCCTGTTCTGTATTGAATTTTTTTCTTTGTTTTAAAGGGACTGATCATTTTTCTCATTCTACCTCCTACCCTCAACTGGCTCTGAAATTATACATTCTGTTTCTATTCCTGAGATTAAATTTCCCTGGACAACTCAGATATTGCAAGACTGGGCTGCAATTCAGTGTGAGGGATTGTTTGTTTTTGCTATATCCTAACCTTGGGAGTGAGGTCGTTTGGTGTCTTAGCTTAAAAGAGGGATGATTTATGAGTCCCTGACTTGGTTAGGACCTGGATTTCAACTTTCCTTCTTTTAGGTCTGCAAAATCAGTGAACATGAAGCACAGTTCCTCAACTTTTACTTGTGGATCAACATAGAGCCAAGATGGCTTTGAGTTTTTCTCCAGGATCTGTTCATCCCTGAGATTTTCACTACTTGCAATTTGTCACTATGTTACTAACTTTTCAGTGCTTTTAAGAGATATTCTTAACATTTTCACAAAGTTGTAGTTGTCCTCAGTGGTAGAGATTGCTTAGTTTTCCTTTTCTGAAAGCAAGTCCTAAATATATATTTAATGTTACCAATCAGCTTTCAGGAAAGTTTTATCATCCTTATGTAGAAGATGGATGAATCAAGACCGAGTGAGCTCCGGCAGATTGTGTGTGATGGAGCTGAGCTGGGAGCCTTGTTTATAGACCTGATACTCCTATCACTTATACCATATATCCAGTTTCAGTTTTAAAATACTTTGAATCATGTATTAGTGGTAGTTCACGTGATATTTTAATTTTTAATTTTTTTTTATTTTTTGCTAAGCAAAACATTTCTCCATTGTTTTCTGAGATAGTATTAGCAGGATATGAATTACATAGGGATAGTACTTTGAAAAGTACAATTTAAAACTATTTAAAAGAATAATGGTAAAAACTCGAGGTAGTCTGGCAAAATCCATCCATTAGAAGAGAAATGAGCCAATGATAAATTGATGTGTGCAAAATGCAGTTATTTGCTTACACAGTGAATTTACATTTGGTCACTTTATTTTGTTTTATGGGTTGAAAACAAACTCTTGGTTTTAGTCAATTTTATCAAAAAGTAAAATAAATGTTCTAATGGAAATAAGACATATGAATTTGAATATCATATTTTTTACCTTTATGAAACATCCCTATGTTTGATATTGAGTGATGAATGAGTTCCTTATATAAATTCATAACTTTAATTTTTCAGTGGACAGAGAATGCTGTCTATAAAGGATATCTGGTCAAATCTGACAGGACCTGAGCCTTGTTTTGGGTTACGTCTGACCCTGAATTGAATTATATTACGTGTGCATTCATTACCCAAGTATCAAGGTGTGTATCACTACACATATGTGTAGTGTTTGTTAGTAAGGTGGTTATTAAAAATTGAGGGATGTGGAGCCAGCAGGTAGCATGGTGTTTAAGGTGTTGGACTCCCACATTGCTGGCCACAGTTTAAACCACAGACCTGGTGGCTTGAAAATCATACTGGATGTGTGTGCATGCAAGCCCCAAATCCCAAGAGGAGAATGGAGAAGGGATTGTGATGTGGCCGGCCTTTCCCCCAGGGGATGAGTTCTTACTTTCCTTCTTTCTCTATCTCTCTGTCTCTCTCTGGAGAGTGCATGCATCCTATGGCAAAAACCTTTTAAAAATTGAGGGATCAAATGAACATGAAGTTGTACAATTGGATGTATAAAAGTTGATGATGTCATGAGATTTTTAAGGAACAAATTATAATGGTAATAAAAAGGGTAGTTACAAATAATTCCAGGACTGAGGCATTTTCATTAAAAGTCATATTTATTTATTAATATGTGTGTATGTATTGTTTTGTTTACATTATTTACTGACATACAAAAAACTATGTGGTAGCTTGATTCTAATTTTCCAAGAGTGTTCGCTAATGGAGGTGTAAATCACAAGTTATCAGAGTTGAAGAGATGAGGAAACTGAGGCTCAGGGAGCAATGTCCAGTTCGCTTCTGTTTTCTGGATTCAGTTCACTTTTTTCTCCACAAAGTGAGGGCAGGAAATCAGATATGCCTAGACTGGGCCTCTCTAACCTTTATTATCACAAATAACCAGCTTGAAGATTCCAAGCGAGAAAGATTATTCAAACTTTTTAGTGTTAATGAGTTTGGAGAGTGGCTATCCATTCATAAGAACAAGAGCACACTGCATGATGCTCAGTTTTGAATGTTAAAATTGGAATACTTTTGACTGCAAATAGTAACCAGAGATATGGTTTCAAATAGTAGCTAGCGAGATTTACAATGAAAATATCTTGCAGTTATAAAGTGAACATTTTTTTGTGCAATTTTAAAGTTCTCTTTTCTAAAAGATCCAAATCTTCTATTACAAACCAAGCAGTTCCTCACTTCTGTTGTTATGCATAAATCCAGCTAACTAGCTCTGCTGCATCTTTTTGGCTTCTTGGATGAGTGAATCTCCATTGTAGCATTGACTCAAGTATTTGAGTTACAGATTCTTAGACTCTTTCTGATGTCCACTTAGTGAAATGAGCACTTTTTGGCATGAGCTTTCAGGATGGGGTTGAATAGACCTGGGTAACCTGAGGGCAAAGTTGGACATTTGCTGTCCCTTCTGGTAAATTCATCTTTTCCCAACAGTCACGTACCGAGGGATGCCCCTCACCTCTTTAGCAGTAGAAAGCATGAGAAACAAGCTAACTACTAAGGATCAGTGGAAAATTAATCTGGCTATTTATGCAACTAAATGATATGTGGGTATATCGAACAGTGATGTGGGAAAATGTTAAACCTTGTGTCTGTTACACCCAGCTCTCACCTGCTTCAGGTCTAGCTCTTTTGTTTGTTCCTGAGCTAACGTGTAGCAGGCAAAAAGCTCAGATCAGAATAAAAAGTTAAGACGATTTGACTTTCAAGTTGAAGTCTAACCCTCTTTAGTATCCTCTTCTAAACTATTTTGGGGCTGTCATGTAAATACAACTCCAAGGAAACATATGGTCCTTACTCGAGGGTTTCATTGTTAATGATTTCCTTATTAGCCAGCTATGATTTGTGTCAGTTTGAACAAACTGGAAGGCAAGACTTTTTTCAAAAGGAACATTTAATTTTTAATTTAAATGAATATATGCGTATTATCAAAACTTTGCAAATACAAATAAACCTCCAAAATTACATTGGTAATTGATAATTTCATAATGCAGAGAAAACGGCTAACATATTGGAACATTCTCACTGAGTCTTTAATCTGTGTGTGTATGTGTGTATACATGTCCTCATATTTTCATATGTGTAAGATAATGACACATATGTAGTTTTATATCTTGCTTTTTTCAGTTAACTTTGTATCATATGTATTTTGTCATGTCACTAAATGAACACATTATAATTAAATTTTCCCTGTTATTCAATGTTTATGTTGTTTCTAGTCTTGCACTAATGTGTTTTATACTCATTATCTACCTGTCAAATCATTGTTTTGCATCCAACTACATACTTAAGATAGAGCCAGTATCATAGGCATGTATGACCAGCATTTATGGATTGACTGGAGAACCAAACTCACAATCTTCTATATGGATTGAGCATCACATGAGCAATGCATTACTGTTGTACCACAGAGCCTACTCAAATGTGAAAACATTTTTAAATCAACGCATAGTTTTTCATAATATGTATTTTCCACTAACTCTTTGAGGACTCTTACATCAGGGTAAAATTTCAGAAGTCCTACAGTGGACATAATTACATGCATAATTTTATCATGTTATGGAGGAACCATCTGAAATCAAGGAGAAAAAAATGTATTGTTCAATAAAATTATTGTAGAAATTAGCTATTTGGGAATAAACCAAACTAAAATCCAGATGAATTAAATAATTAAACTTTAAAATATGTGAAAGTATAAAAATTACAAGTAGATGCAGTAGCTGTGGCGCAGTGGTAATGCAAGTGCCATGTGAGACTGGAAGCTATATGGCCAGCTGTTCAGATCCCTGCGTCAGCTTGAAAACACACTGGGTGCATATGTAGGTTCCCAGAACCCTGAGGATCTGGGAGGCTGGGAAAGGGAAATTGCCACATGATGAGACCCTGTCATGGGTTCCTCTACCTTTCTTCATTTTTTTTTGTTGTTGTTTTGTTTTGTTTTTAGAGAGAGATTTTTGCTATATGGCATGAGTGCTCACTGGAGAGACAGAGACAGAAAGCGAGAAATCACCCACCAGGGAGGATGGCCACACCGCAATCCATTCTCCTCCATTCTCCTCTTGGGATTTTGAGCATGCACACACACACATCCAGCAGGAGTTTAAGCTGCCAGGTTTAGGACTCAAACTGCGGTTGTCCATGTGGGAGTCCAGTGCTTTAACCATTACACCATCTGCTGGCCCAGGTTCTTTCATCTCTCTCTGTCTCACAGTCAAGGTTTACACACACACCTTCTGTCACTAGATGTGTGTTTGTGTGTGTGTGTGTGTGTGTGTGTTGGAATGGAAAAGAACTTCCAAAGCATATGAACAATTAAAGAAATCACAAAGAACAAAATACATAAATTTGATTACATAGAAAATTTAAAGTTCAGTATTAAAAATTGAGCAAAATAAATGAAACTGCAGTGGCACATTGGTAGCACTTTGAATGCTGGAAGCTCGTATGGAAGACTGGGGTTTAGTTCCCAGGATGACTTACAAGTCACATACATAAAACCAGTACACATACTGGAAACACACCTGTGTGCCCATGAGCCTGGCTGGCTGAAAGGCTAGTGTTATTAACTGAATATTTTAATTAGTATAGCTTCACAGTAGATTTTAACATTTATTAAGAAGTGAAATAGTCTTCCCTTTTTCTTTCTTTCTTTCTTCTTCTTTCTTTCTTCTTTTTTTTTTTTTTTTTTTTTTTTTTTTTTTTTGCTATAGGATGTGTGTACTTGCCAGACAGAGAGAGACATAGAGACAGAAAGTGAGAAATCACCCCCCAGGGGGGATGGTCACACCGCAATCCATTCTCCTCCATTCTCCTCTCAGGATCTTGGGCACGCATGCACATGCGCCTGGCGTGAGTTTTAGGCCACCGGGTCTGGGACGAGAACCACGGTTGACTACATGGGAGTCCAGCGACATAGCCATTATGCTAACTGCTGGTCCCCCTTTTTCTTTCTTTTATATGTCATACTTACTCTTGTCTGATTTTTCTTCCAGATAAAATTTAGAGTAATGTTGGAAAGTTTCAAACAATTTGGATGGCATTTTTTTCCAATGGAATTATTTTAAATATTTTTAAACTGCAGATTATTTTGGGAACTACTGCTGTCTTCCTAATAGCCACTCATTCCATTCAGATATACAGTTTGTCTCTCCATTATTCAAGCACACAGTAGTTTATATTTCTCAACAATGCTTCATAGTTTTCTTTACATAAATCCTTTACATTTCCTGTTATGCAATTAGCAGGTTACTCAGATCTTCTAATTGTCTATTTCTAGTCCACAGGAAAGTGTTCTTTTTGGTATACTTATCTTGCATTTCAACACTCTATGGCCATGAGACTATTCTGTGACTGTTCGGTGAAAAAGGAAGCTATTACAGAAAGAAAACCACTAAGTCAGAGTAAGACTTACCATAAGTTAATAAATGACATAAAAAGTTGTCCTATGGGACTGGCAGGTGGTGTGGAGGTTAAGGGCACTGGACTCCCACATGACCAACTGCGGTTCAAATCCTGGACTTTGTGGCTTGCTTTCTCACTTTCTCTCTTTTATTCTGTCACTCTCTGGCCAAAATTAAAAATAAATAAATAAAGTTAAATAGAATAATCCTTTAAAAAAAGTTGTTCAATTAGGCATTAGTTCAAAGATAAGTAACACCTAAATACACATATATACAATTTCCACCTCTGGACTCGGAAAATGTTCTGAGTTACAAGCACATGTCATGTCATCTTTAAATGACTAGCTCCAATCAGCAGCTTTCCAGCATGGCTCTGGCCTGCATCTCAGCCCTAGCTGCCTATGCTGAGCTCTTGAGTTTCAGTTGCTCAGGAACCATGGCTGTCTTTCTATTTGTCTCATGGATATGTTTGAAGGCTGATGGCAGTAATGACTCTGCCCACGCCTTCTTGCCAGCTGATTCATTTTAGGTTAAGTTCAAAAGGGGGGCCATGACAATGATCCAACTGTGCAGCCTGTGTTTTTCTGTCTCCCTAAAGGGGCCTAATCCAGATGGGGGTGTACAGCTGCCTGCAGGTATTATACCTCCTTCTTCTGCTCCTTAGCTTCTCTCTCCCCTTTGCTCTCCGCTTCTCTACTCCCCACATGAGTCTGCCTAAGTTCCTGAAGGATTCTCTCACCACCAGATGCTTTTACCAAAGCCTCCAGCCTCTGCTAAAACAATCAAGCAGTCAGCTGCTGACCCTTTATATTTTTTTCATATATATAAAATCTCTTTAAATGTAAATAATTTTAAACAGTTAAACAACAATCTTTTCTACAGTAATCTTGTTAAGCTTTGCCTTTCCTTAGCTCTGGGACCTATATGTGACAATTGGTTCCAATCATTGAGAAATTTATCTTGGTAAATTATATTCTATGCCATCTTGGTACATGAGGTAGTAAATTGAAAATATAAGTTATATTAGTTGAAAATGCTGTATACAAATATACATAGAGACACATTACACCATAGCTTCTTCAGAAGATGAAAATATAAGTTATATTAGTTGAAAATGCTGTATACAAATATACATAGAGACACATTACACAATAGCTTCTTCAGAAGTTTTCACTGATATTTGTGAGGAAACAGTGTTTAGTAAAAGTAGCACAGTTCTGTTCCACCTTTATTTTAATTCTATGGGTTTAGAATTTAACTAAGAATCTACTATACTTCAAAATAATCCATTATATTCTTGGAGTTCTGGTGGGCAATGGGAAACACATTATTTTGGAATCTATGTAATCCCAGAGACTTCCTCATTACTGTCCACAACAATGAATATTTTCTCTACGTGTCTGTAAATTCACATGCATACAAGCCCAGGGGATATTCAGTTCTGGTTAAATGATAGTTTAACACATTCATAGCAAAATGCTGATGCTTCCTTCAGCTTTTTTTAAAAAATTACCATCTCCATTAATTTGCTCAATACTAAAATTGGTGCAACTGTGTTCACCTTTTCTTTAAAAGAATTATTTCTTTATTTAATTCCATTTGTTACTAGTATTTTGTAATTTGACCAGACAGAGACACAGAGAGAGAAAGGAAAAGCAAGCCGCCAGGTCCAGAACTCGAACTGCACTCAGCCATGTGTGAATCTAATACTTTTAACCACCACTACACCTGCCAGCCCTTTGTTCATCTTTGATTTAAACAACTAGCCTTGACCTTTTCACTCTGAATGGTGCCTGTTTAGAAATTAGAGCAGTAACGTGTTCACAAGGATTGGTATCTCTATGCTTTTTCTACCAGGTTCCTAACATCAAATTCCCTCATGTCTTCAGTGGAATTAGATGTCAAATACTGCATCAAGGCAATTCAAGACTGGGAAACTACTTTTACTGTAGCAAATAGTCCAGTTGGGAAGTAAATTACAAAGCAGCCTCTATATTCTCCTTGTAGAGGAAACACCATTTTTCATTTCATACATCATTTACAACATGATGCAGTGATTTCACAAAATCACCAGACTTTAAAAAGAACTAATGAGACAGAAATATTCCTTTGCTATCTAAAGGTTCCATAGTGTTTTCTGTAGTGTGTGAAGGTAGACATGTTGCTGTCCATTTCATTTCCTTTGTCCTATATTTAGGGAAAAGATAATATTTATAAGAAAGAAGAGAGTGCTGGAGACACAGTTTTTATTGCAAAGACTGAAACAGAAAGGTCCTTTTATTGAGAACCAAAGCTATATACTTTAAATTTAGATAAATTCCATCTTGTCTGAAAAAGAATCCAGGGCATTCATTCAAACTATATCAGTAAAAGTATGGTTGATTAAACTCCATTGGTATATTTCAAAGTACTTAGTCTGATTAACTCCCAGAAGTTAGGAATATGTGTCAGCACTTTTACCCAGATCCAGTATTTCACGTTATTAAATTTTTGCTGGGAAAATAACTGGTTTTACCAAAGATATTTCAGTAAAATTGTGTGAGACATAATAATATGGCTATATTAAATTTGGTTTTTCAGTGGCATGCCCGCTTCCACTTGCTTAAATAGTCTCATTGATATTTCCCCCATTATTTCTTAGTATGCAGTACATTCATATGATTATATACCCCCACACACATATACATGTCACTGAACAAAGTCATATCTCACTGCACAAAATCACTTAGAGATCATTTCATGTTTATGCATATAGAGCTATCTGTGTGAGCTCTTACCAGTGGATACTTAGTAGTCTATTTTTTGAACCAGTCCTCAATTAATGGACTTTTAGGCTATTTGGAAACTTACTATTAAGAACATTTATAGAATAACCTTGTACAACCTCTTTTTTTGTTTTTGTTTTTGTTTTTGTTTTCCTATAGGGTGTGTGCTTTCTCCAGAGAGAGACAAAGAGAGCATAAGAGAGAAAGCACTGCCCAGGGGGAATGACCATGCTGCGATCTCTTCTCTTCTGTACTCCTTTCAGGACTTTGGGCATGCGGGCACACATGCCCAGCATGTTTTTCAAGTTGCCAGGTCCAGGATTCAGTCTGCACAGTTGGCCACCACACCACGAGGCTGATCCTGTATAGCCTCTTCATATTGCGTATGTATGTGACTATTGGAAAAAACATCCTACCAATGGAATTGCTGGATCAAATGTTTGGCAACATTTTAACTATTGATTAGTATTATTAAATTTGTCTCATATAAGCTATACCAGTTTGCATTCATACCAACGATTTATGAAACCTACATTTTAGACAACACAATATATTAAGGTTTTTGATCTTTGTTAATCTGATGGGGGAAAAGCAATATGTAATAGTTATTATTTTACCTATTTTTTTAAGCTCACTTATTTCTTCCAAGAGAGAGAAAGAGAGGCACCACTGACAGGGTCTTTACATCACGATCCATCCTCAGTTTCAGCCAGCCTGGATAAATGGCACAAGCATGTGTGCCCTGTGTGTACAGGGTAGCCTTGGAACATGAACCAGGACCTTTCCATGTGGGGCCAGCATCATAGAGAATTGCATTCCTAATTATTGCACCAACTGGCCCAGTTTTGCCTATGTTTAATAATGAGTAAAGCTTGGACCAGCAGGTGGTGTGGAGGTTAAGGCACTGGATCTGACCTGGTCAACTGTGCAGTTTGAGTCCCTGGCCCGGTGGTTTGAGAACCATGCTTAGTGTGCGTGGATGCGGCAAAGATCCCAAGAGGAGAATGGAGAAGGGATTGTGGTGTGGCCATCCCAACCAGACAGATGATTTCTTACTTTCACCCCCTCTCTCTCTGGCAAGCATACATGCCCTATAGCAAAAACTAAAGATTTTTAATTAGTGAGGCTTAATATTTTTATAGACTTAAAATATTTTAGTATTTCCTGTTCTGTGGATTATCTCTTCATATCCTATATCTATTTGTAATTTTTTTTTTACCATAGGGCACATGTTCTGGCCAGAGAGTGACAGACAGAGAAAGAGAGAGAGAAAGTGAGAAATCACCCCCTTGAGGGGATGATCATACTGCAATCCTCTCTCCTCATTTTTCTCTTGGGATTTTGGGAATGCATGCACACATGCCAGCATGATTTTCTAGTCACTAGGTCCAGGGCTTGAACTGCAGTTGACCATGTGAGATTTCAGCACCATAACTACCACGCCATCTGCTGGCTCCATTTAGAATATTTCCTATTAATTTTTTGTTCTTTTGATTTGTAGGGAA
>NW_006209177.1:1432356-1440420 GCF_000334495.1 Tupaia belangeri chinensis | reverse complement strand
TTATAACTTTGTCATTTATGTTATTTTTTTTCCTGGAGAGAGAGAGAGAAATGCTTCAATAGGGCTTGGTCATGGTGTAGCACTTTTTCCTCCAATTTTTTATCCTGTCAGGATTCTGGGTATGTGTGCACACACCAGGTGTTTTTCAAGCCACCAGAACTAGTATTGAAATGCTGGTCAGCCATGTGGAATCTGGCTTACTCTGCACAGTGCTTAACTGATGCACTATAGAGGCTGGCCCTATATTAAAACTTTTAAAACGTATTTGTCACTTGATTTTAACTTAAGTTCAGAGAGGGACAGAAAGAGAGAGAGGGAAAGTGAGAAAGCAAGACACTAGGTCTGGGACTCGAACCATGGTTGGCCATGTGGGAGTCCAGTGCCCTTAAACATCACACCACCTGCTGGCCTCTCGTAATATATTTTTTATGTGGACATTAGAAAACTTCATATAGTCAAAGTAATGAATCTTTGTCTTGGAGCTTCTCTGGAAGGAGTTTGGAATTGGTTGTAAGTTGAAGGTTTGATTTAGACTGGATTGCATTATAGTAATATCAGAAAAGTCATGAGTGAGGATTTTTTTTTTTTTTTTTTGAGAGAGAGCGATTTTTGCTATAGGGCACTTAACGCTTGCCAGAGAGACAGAGAAAGACAGAAAGTGAGAAATCACTCCCCAGGAGGGATGGCCACAATGCAATCCCTTCTCTTCCATTTTTCTCTTGGGATTTTGGGCATGCACACACACCCAGCATGACTTTTAAGCCACCCAGGTTCGGGACTCGAATTGTGGTTGGCCACGTTCAAGTCCAGAGACTTAACTACTACGCCACCTGCTGGCACTGTGACTGAGGTCTTTTAAGGCTTTTCCCAAAGTCAATGTTTTATAATATCCTTTCAATTTTCTATGACTGTAACCTTCACCAGTTTGAAAGCAGTTCAAATTATTGCTCATTTAAAAATAACTACTATTTATTAGGCATTTTTCCATATGAATTTTAATTTAGATCACACAAAAATTTTTCAGCCAGAATAGTCATTGAAAGGATGGTTAGCGTAGGTGGAACTTGGGAAGAAAAAGTGTAGAATTAAAATTGGAAAGCAGAAATGGGAGCTTTTGAATAAATAGACAAGTTAATTTGGCTGATGGTTAAGATAACTCAGGCAAAAGTTAATTAATATATTGGTTAATAACTCTGTTTCTGTTTTTTTTTTTTTTTAACTATTAAAGATACTTCTGTTGCTTACAACAGTATCATGTACACGGTATTGGAGTTGGTTTTAAAGGCTTTCTTGTTGCCTCTCTGTCTAAAGTTAGAAAATACTTTTGCTGGAATCTTTCACTTTTAGGTTATCTGCTTTAATGTCAATTAGGTTTTGTTTTAGACAAGTGAGCACGGTGACTAACATGTTCCCATGCCATGCTGTCTGAGACAATTTCTCCTCCAAGAGGGACTTGAGGAGCATGATTTGAATTAAACAATATAGCTTTTATATTGAGGTTATCTGGTTTTATGTGATATTTAGAGGCTCTCGTGGTGTAAGTAACGGAGGAAATCTTAGAGGTCAACTATTTTTTCTAAGGATTATTTTATTCAACTTTTATTTATTTATTTGATCTAATGTTGCCAGAGGAGAGAGAGAGAGAGAGAGAGAGAGAGAGAGAGAGAGAGAGAGAGAGAGAGAGAAAGAGAGAGAGGGAGATAGAGAAAGCGAGGCGGCAGGGCCAGAACTTCCAGAACTCAAATGCTCAAATCACATTTGGCCATGTGGGAGTCCAGCCTCCCCAACCACCATGCCACCTGCTGGGCCAGAGGTCAGCTATTGTAACCCTTCGTTTTACTGCTGAGGGCCAAGGCCCAGAAGCAGTGAGGGCTTGGTTATGGTCACTCAGGTAGCTAGCTCTTCATGCCTGGATTACAGTTTGATCTACTGCTATTCTCCTCCCCACTATATTAAAAGCATTTTGATAATAGAGACTAAGTTTTACTTATCTTTATTATCTCCATGACACTTTGTGCAGGGGTGGTATGCAGCAGACAATGAATATTTGTTGAATGCATATTGTTAAATGAATACTTATTAGAGATGAATGATGAATTTTATAGGTCACTAAACTCAGACATTAAAGTAGTATAATGATTTTTATATAACTCAATTTAGTCTCTATTTTGAATAACCTTTTAGCTCCAAAGAAGAAAATGTAATCTTGCACATTCAAGGTCAATTTTGTAACTTGAGGTTTTTGCAGCCAATTTAGAAAGAATACACAGTCAACTGAGGGTTCTTTTCCCTCCTCACCCTTTCCGCAGAAGGAAACTTAAGTCTGAATTACTCATCTAAGTTTACTTGGCATGTCTTATGCATCTCTTCAGATTCTCTTGCTATTCCAGCCTCCATTGATGAGACCAGTTCAGTGCTAACTTTTCAGGTACAACCCAGAAGCAGCTCTCACCTTACTCCTTCTGGAGTGTGAACTGTCTCAGAAACCACTCACTGTGCACACTCTGCATGGAAATGGACAGGAGGAAGGCCCAAGGAGGCAAAACTGTGACCTATTGGGCATAGAGGCTAGCTGATAGTTGCTTCCTCCTTTCTTCCCCTGGAAGATGTATTTAATATAACCTTGGGCATTCCATGAGATTAAGTGGCCACTTTTTGCAGTTGCCAGGTCAATAACATATTGTTAGTTTGGTTCTGCCACCTTCCCTGCTTCATTCTCCTGTACCTCATCCTAGATTCCTGGGACGACACTCCATGAAGCCTTTTTTCTGTTAGGCTTTCTTTTAGGAAATGGGCTAAGACACATGGTGGGGTAAGTAATAGGCCTTAAGATGCTATCTGCCCATGCTCTTCTTTCCTGAAGTGTACTTATTCGTGTTGTTAGTCATCATCACCCCTCCATACTGCTATCTGCTGAGATATTTCATCCCATCTACTCTCATCCTTCAAGTTCCTGTTGTATCTGCTGAGAGTGGTCTTTCGTCTAAGTTCTGTATCCTTTCCAGACCCATGACATTGAAAGGTACAGGGGAAATACTGAACTGTTTCCCAAAAATCATGAGGCCCATCTACCTGGGTGACTTGTGACTCCATCTTTCTTTTACTCTCTTAAATCATGGTGGCTTAAAGATGACTTTGTGAGTCTTTCTGCTTCACAAAGCTTCAGTTAGAGGAAGTGAGGTATGAGGTCTTCCTAGTCCTAAATTAATTTATTTCTTCAATGAGTCAGAGAGACAGAAAGAGAGAAAGAAAGGCAGGTACACCCAGAAAGGGTCCTTATGCGGTGATCTACCACCAGTCTCAACTGGCTAAATCATGGGCACCCACACATGTGCCTGGCATATGCTTGAAGGTCCTGGGATGTGAATACAGGACCTTTCTGTGGATTCAGTTGTGTTACTATGGCAGCATCAGCTGGCCACTCTTCTTAGTCTTGAATCCAATATTTATCTCAAAGCTCCATCACCTCCTGCTCCACAGTTGGCCCAAGAGACCTCTATTGCATTTTCTTGGATTATCTCTCCTCTACTCTAACTCCATCTCATCCAGCACATGAAAATGTAAGTCTGGGCAGGAGGGTTAAAATTAGTACCAGGAGGTGAATATTATTTTTTCTTTATTGTTTAGACCAAGGCCTTATCTTTTGAGACTCAAAAGACACAGACTCTTGCAACTCTAATGAAGTATTTTCTCTAAAGACAATTTTCTTTGTTTAGGATTCAGAAATTCTACTTGGAAATCCAGAAGCTCAGAACTGGTCAGCTCTCTGCTTTTATATTAATTTTCTAGCAACTTGCCTTAGGGCAATGCTCTAGTTGCCTGGGATGGGAGAGGACCTTGGGGAACCAGGAAGGAGCAGATAAGTTAGCAATAGTTTTAATATTTCATAATATTGTACCTTTACTAATGGAAGACAGCATGACTGAAATGAAGGCTAGTCTTAGATAAAGTTTTTCTTTGACATAACAATAATTCCCTAGTTCTTCTTTCTGCAACTCTCTTCCTCATAGCGAGGCCTCTATGTTCTTCCTCATTAAGCTGCTTTAAGTAGTCACTAAGGTAAATTTTATAGTATCTCTGAAAGAACAATATTTTTTTTATAAGGACATTGACTTGCAGTTCTGCTGAACTTGTCTGGGATCTGAACTACCAGTTCAGTTTTTATTGGGGAGAGAAGAGGATTGATTAACCAGCTCTTGCCATGCCCCAGGATAGAACAATTTCTTTATTAGATTCAAGACTTTCTTCCTCTTCCTTTTCTATTTATTCTATTTTAAAAATTGAGATATAATTCACACATCATAAATCTACCCTTTCAAAGTGTACTTTTCAGTAAAGCCACAGAGTTGTGCAATCATTACTAACTAATCCAGTACATTTTCACCACCACAAAAAGAAAGCCCAAGTCCATTAGTAGTCATTCCATGTTTTCTCTCCCACAAGCCTCTAACAAACATGAATCTATTCTCTGTTGCTATAGGTTTGTTTATTCTAGACTCTTCATTGCACTCTATGGCTGAATGACATTCCACTAAATGGTAATATCACATGTCTTTTTATCCATTTGCCTGCCAGTTGGTAGATATTTGGGTTCTTTCCACCTTTTGGCTGTTGTTAATAGTGCTGCTATGAATATGTGTACACAAGTATTTATTTGAGTACCTATTTTCAATTCTTTTGGATATATACCTAAAAGTGGAACTTTAAAAAATCTGTTGGAAAAACAGTTTACTTATTTCTTCCATAAGAGAAGGAGGGAGTCTCATATGGTAGCTCTATAGTTAGCTTTTGAGGAATTGCCTGTTTTTAAAAGAGGTGGCAGAATTTTACATTCTTATTAGCAATGTATGAACATACCAATTTCTCCACATCCTCACCAATACTTGTTATTCCCTGTCTTTTTTAAAATGCCCCTTATTTATTATTTGTTATTATTATTTTTTTTAAAAATGAGCAGGTGGGACCAGCAGTTAGCATAATGGCTATGTCGCTGGACTCCCACGTAGTCGACCGCGGTTTGAGTCCCGGACCCGGTGGCTTAAACTCACGCTGAGTGTGTGTGCATGTGTGCCCAAGATCCCGAGAGGAGAACAGAGGAGAAGGGATTGCAGTGTGGCCACCCCCCTGGGGGGTGATTTCTCACTTTCTGTCTCTCTCTGTCTTTCTGTAGAGTACACACGCCCTGTAGCAAAAACCTCTCCAAAAAAAAAAAAAAATGAGCAGAGAGAGACAGGGAGAGAGAAAGGGAAAATGAGAAAGCAAGCTGCTAGGTCTGGGACTCGAACTGTGGTTGGCTATGTGGGAATCTGGCACCTTAACCATTGTGCCACCCACTGGCCCTGCCTGTCTTTTGATTATAACCATGTCACTGAGTATGAAGTAATATCTGAAAGTCATTTTAGTTTGTATTTTCTTAATGACTAATGGTGTTTAACATCTTTTCATGGACTTACTGGCCAATAGTATATCTTCTTTGGAGAAATATTTATTCACATCCTTTGCCTATTTTTTTTTAGATTTATTTACAATAGCCATAATGGGGGAGGAAAGCAGGTGAGATATCCTTGACAGAGTCTTCCCATGCTGCAATCCTCCCCACAGTCTCTCAGTCAGATAGGATCACAGACACACATGGGTGAACCTGGCATGTCCAGATCAATCCAGGATTTGAATTTAGGCCTTCCATGTGGCTCCAGTATTGTACAGTAGTGCCCTACCACGTGTGCCATCATGGCTGGGACTCCCTTTGCCTGTTTTTAATTGGGTTATTTGTCATATTGAGTTGTAAGAACTTTTTAAATGTTTAATATATTCTGGATACTAGATCACTGTCAGGTACGTGATTTGAGATTATTTTCTCCTATTTTGTGGATTGATTTTTTGCTTTCTTGATAGTGTCCTTTGAAGAATAAAAGATTTTAATTTTAATGAAGTTCAATATGTCTATTTTTATGTATTTTATTTTGATGTCATATATAAGAAATTCATAGTTTTTATATTCTTCTTAGGGTTTTATTGTTTTAATTCTAACATTTAGGTCATCAATCCAGTTTGAGTTAATTCTTATATTTGATATAAGACATTTCTGCATTTTTTGAGCCATTTTTGCTATAGGGCATGTAGACTCACTAGAAAGATGGAGAGAGACAGAGAGGTAGAAAGCAAGAAATTACCCCCCCCGGGGGGGTAGCCACATCACAATCCCTTCTCCTTCATTCTCCTCTTTGGAATTTTGAGCATGCACACACATGTATCCAGTGTGCATTTCAAACCACTGGGTCTGAGACTTGAACTGTAGTTGGCCACATGAGAATCCAGTGCCTTAGCCATCATGCCACCTGCTGGCCCATTTCTGTATTTTTAAACTAAACTTTATTTAGTTAAAAACAGTTTATATTTTCCATGAGAGAGGGAAGGAGAGCAAGAGACAGAGAGCCAGGCAATCCCAACAGTGGCTTCACACTGCCCTCCACCTCTAGCCTCAGCCAGCCAGGATTATATCACACAAATGGCTGAATTGGACAAGGAGACTTTAGGATGTGAATCCAACACCTTCCTATGTGGCTTCAGCAAAGTAGAGTCTTGGATTACCACTGTACCACTGCAACTGGCCTAAACTTTACTTCTTTAAGAGTTTTAAATTAGTAGTTGGCTCCTACTATCCACCATCCAATTTTTTATCCTGTAAACTGCCAAGTTTATTCAATACACTGAAATTTACTATATTTGAATATAGAATCTCAAAGTAAATTGCCTAGTGTATATATGCTAATCTCCTTTGACAGTGTTTAATCCAAAAAAATCAGCATTTCTCCTTCTCATATGAACCACAGAACATGGTCTATTTCTAGTATTCAGATCCTATCTTTTGATTATAACCATGTCACTGAGTATGAAGTAATATCTGAAAGTCATTTTAGTTTGTATTTTCTTAATGACTAATGGTGTTTAACATCTTTTCATGGACTTACTGGCCAATAGTATATCTTCTTTGGAGAAATATTTATTCACATCCTTTGCCTATTTTTTTTTAGATTTATTTACAATAGCCATAATGGGGGAGGAAAGCAGGTGAGATATCCTTGACAGAGTCTTCCCATGCTGCAATCCTCCCCACAGTCTCTCAGTCAGATAGGATCACAGACACACATGGGTGAACCTGGCATGTCCAGATCAATCCAGGATTTGAATTTAGGCCTTCCATGTGGCTCCAGTATTGTACAGTAGTGCCCTACCACGTGTGCCATCATGGCTGGGACTCCCTTTGCCTGTTTTTAATTGGGTTATTTGTCATGTTGAGTTGTAAGAACTTTTTAAATGTTTAATATATTCTGGATACTAGATCACTGTCAGGTACGTGATTTGAGATTATTTTCTCCTATTTTGTGGATTGATTTTTTGCTTTCTTGATAGTGTCCTTTGAAGAATAAAAGATTTTAATTTTAATGAAGTTCAATATGTCTATTTTTATGTATTTTATTTTGATGTCATATATAAGAAATTCATAGTTTTTATATTCTTCTTAGGGTTTTATTGTTTTAATTCTAACATTTAGGTCATCAATCCAGTTTGAGTTAATTCTTATATTTGATATAAGACATTTCTGCATTTTTTGAGCCATTTTTGCTATAGGGCATGTAGACTCACTAGAAAGATGGAGAGAGACAGAGAGGTAGAAAGCAAGAAATTACCCCCCCCGGGGGGGTAGCCACATCACAATCCCTTCTTCTTCATTCTCCTCTTTGGAATTTTGAGCATGCACACACATGTATCCAGTGTGCATTTCAAACCACTGGGTCTGAGACTTGAACTGTAGTTGGCCACATGAGAATCCAGTGCCTTAGCCATCATGCCACCTGCTGGCCCATTTCTGTATTTTTAAACTAAACTTTATTTAGTTAAAAACAGTTTATATTTTCCATGAGAGAGGGAAGGAGAGCAAGAGACAGAGAGCCAGGCAATCCCAACAGTGGCTTCACACTGCCCTCCACCTCTAGCCTCAGCCAGCCAGGATTATATCACACAAATGGCTGAATTGGGCAAGGAGACTTTAGGATGTGAATC
>NW_006209177.1:1429222-1432328 GCF_000334495.1 Tupaia belangeri chinensis | reverse complement strand
TATAGAATCTCAAAGGAAATTGCCTAGTGTATATATGCTAATCTCCTTTGACAGTGTTTAATCCAAAAAAATCAGCATTTCTCCTTCTCATATGAACCACAGAACATGGTCTATTTCTAGTATTCAGATCCTATGTGACATCCAGATCCTCTAATTATACTGACTAAGTAAGCATCACATGAACCATGAATATCCAGAATAACAATCAACATTACTTGTTATCACATTTTGATTACTATGACACATCTATTAAGAATGTTTACCCACTTGCATTGCCTGGTTTTATTGAGCCATCACCCATTTCCTTGGGCATTTAGAGACATATCATATTCTTTCAGTTAAATAGCTAAAGCAGAAAAGGACATCAAGGAATTTTGCCTACAGTGATGGAGCCAGAATTTATTAATAACTAACTTACTAGATTGCTCTGTGTGAAATATTCATTTGTTGCTGATAATATCCATGATAACTTTAATTCCATGCCCATGGAATTAGGTAGTTTTCCTATATAATTAATGGACTATTATCATGCCATAGTTCTGAAATAATATTTTACTACCAAGAACCTGATATAAATTATTTGGTTTATTTGATTATATATATTGAAAAATCCCTTTCCTGTACCATCATCTATTTGAACTCTTTGAAATGAGATTTTTATTTTTTATGTAATATATATTTTTCAAATGCCCATTGTTCAGGGACAATGCTATTTAATCAACTTTATATAAAGATAGTTTTGGGATAGTGATAAAGGTGAAATTTATGTAGATTAACAATTTAGAAACTTACTACCATTGTCAAGAAAAATGTACATAATCAAGCTGATTGGATTCCCCTAAACACACAAATGTGAATTTTCAATGTATAATATAAAAGTGCACAAAAGAGTAACAAATTATTGACGATTGAACTATTATTTTATAATAATTAAAACTTTTTTAGAAATTATACAAGGACAATAAAAATTAGCATGACCTTAGTTTTTGAAGTATGTCTACTTAATGTTCTTGTAGAGCATTAGATTCTTCTCTTTATATCTTTACTATGAGAAAATAGTTGAAAATTTATAATGATTTAACTTCTTTTTTAAAATAGTTACATTTATACAGGAATTGTATCACCTATTTTTTGAGAGATGTTTTGCTATAGGGCACATGCACTTGCTGAAGAGACAGAGAGACAGAAAGCAAGAAATCACATCCCATGGGGAATGGTCATGCTGCAAGCTCTTCTTCTCCATTCTCCTCTTGAGATTTTGGGCACACATACACATGTACCCCTCATGAGTTTTAAGCCACCAGGTCTGGGACTTGAACCGTGGTTGACTACATAGGAATCCAGCGACGTAACCATTATGCCATCTGCTGGTCCCTATATCACTTTATTCATGTTTATAATGGTTCTCAGATATTATTTAATAGGCTTTATGGTAAGTTATACTAATATGAACTTAATTCTATTCAGAGTTCGTATCCCAAAAACTAAACGCTATTGCTGCAAAGTTGACTTGTTTGCTACCAAAGTTATCATTATTTGTAAGACATAGGCACAAGGCCCTTATGAAAGTGATTTATAAAAAAAATATTGTATCAAAAGCATTGTGACTATGTTTCAAAATATTTTAGAAGACACAGATGAGGCTATGAATGAAAATAGCTCATAGTATATCACATAAAGTAAAATCTCACATACTTTATTTCCCTAATGAAAATATTTTATGAAGTAAAACAGAATCAAGTTCAATTATTGTTATCGACTGAATTGTGTCTCCCTAAGTTCATTTGTTGAAATCCCAAACTCCATTACCTTAGAATATGACTAAATTTGGAGATAACACCTTTAAGGAGGCAATTGATTTAAAATGAGTTCATTGGGGTTGGCAGGTGGCATGGTTGTTGGGACACTGGATTCCCACATGGTCAACTGCAGTTTGAGTCCTGGACCTGGTGACTTGAAAGTCATGAGGGGTGCGTGTGTGTGCGTGCCCAAACTCCCAAGAGGAGAATGAAAGATAAAGGATTGTGGTGTGGCCATACCCTCTGGGGGACGAGGGGTGTAATTTCTCACATTCTCTCTGTGTTTCTGGTGAGCACATGTGTCCTATAGGAAAAATCTCTCTAAAAATAAGAGTTCATTAGGGTGGGCTATAATCTGACTGCTATCCTTGTAAAACGAGGAGATTAAGACACAAACACACACAGAAGAGTGACCACATAAAGACACAGGGAGAATACAGTCATCTATAAACCAAAGAGATATGTCTTGAAGGAACTAACTCTGACAACACCTTGATTTCAGACTTCTAGCCTCTAGAATTTTGAGAAAACAAACTTATGTTGTTTGAGCCACCCAATCCACAGATATAGCAACCATAACAAACTAATATGATGATATACACAAAGAGTTGTCATTTATGTGTGCTTAACTGCATGGAATCCAATTACTGGTAGTGTATGGGATCATTACTGCTAAATTTGACTCAAAAAGTAAGACAGCGTGGTGTTCACAATCATTCTCAAATAGCAGATTATAGATTGTTTGCATAATTTATTTTGGTATTGTGAAGTAATCCTGGAGTATAAAAGGGCAGTGATGAAGGAAAATTTATTTGTTTTCTCTACTCCGGTAGTCCACTACCTGTGTGGAAAGTATTGTCAGCTTCTGCCCTGAGTAGCTTTAGTAAAGAGGCTATGCTAAGATAGGCCATCTCTGTTCTTGTTCCATGTGGCCTCTCTGTTTCCAATAAATTCCATTTCTCTGGCCAAATAGATGGGGCAATTAATAGCTCATGCACAAATGTCTGCACACACGTATGTTGGTCGTAGTTTCCAAATTTAATGTTATATTAGTCACACATTGAATATATGAGGAAACTTAAATATTTCAGAAAATCAAGATCTTTAAAACTACCTCCCCCCCAAAAAAAAATCTACCTCCCACATAGTTTCTCAACTGACTTTTCTTAACAAAATGAGAGAGAAAACAGGAAACACCAGAAAGAAGTGGAGAGAATCTCAAGAGGATGGTGAGCAGAGCCCCAGAGTGCCTGCTAAGCCCCTTATTCTTTTTTTTTTTTTTGGAGAGATTTTCACTGTAGGGCACG
>NW_006209177.1:1427864-1429150 GCF_000334495.1 Tupaia belangeri chinensis | reverse complement strand
CCACAATCCCTTCTCCTCCATTCTCCTCTTGGGATCTTGGGCACACACGCACACACGCCCGGCGTGAATTTTAAGCCACTGGGTCCGGGACACGAACCGCGGTCGACTACGTGGGAGTCCAGCGACATAGCCATTATGCTAACTGCTGATTCCCTAAGCCCCTTATTCTTTAACCTGAGGACAGAGTGCACAAGTGAGCCTAGCCCAGATTCTTGTCCATCCTTGCCTTGAACATATGCTGGTAAATTTCCTATTCTGTTCTCTAGATCTTTCTGCCTCGATAGACCAATTACACAATTTTATCTCACAGAAGTATTCTGCTTTCTCTCCAGAAGGAACCTACAAGCAAAAAAATGACAGGGCAGCCTACTTTCTTGGTCACATCCATGTTATAGACCTAGGGGCCCTACTTTTATCACCTTAATCCTAATCTCCTCACAAATTACACCTTTCAATACCATAATTGGAGTAAGTTTTCACTTTCTTAATTCCATCACAGTATTTAGTAGTATTCTTTAAATTAATGATCAGCAGACTTACTTTAAAGGGTCATATAGCAAATATTTTTGGCTTTGCACTTTACATGGTCTCTGTCATGATTGTCCAACTTTACTGCTGTGGCACAAAAGCAGCCATAGACAATTAGCAAAAAACTATATGATTGTGTTCCAATAAAACTTTATTTAAAAGAATAGGCAGGCTGACTCCATGGTGCAGTTGGAATGCAATGCTCAAGAGAAGCCAAATCCCACATGGCAAACACCAAATCCCCATCCAGGTCAGCTTGAAAGATGTTGGCATGTGCACTAGTACTCAAGATCCAATAGATTGGAGGACTAGAAGAAGGATGTTGTGGCATGATCAGACCCTTGTATTATTTCCATTTAAGTTTTTTAGGTTAAAGGATTCATATACTAAGCATTTTAGATCTCAACACTGATTTGTCTTGAAGCAGTTTTTTTTTTAACTATGCAGACTCTCAAAGAGTAGAAAGTTAGTAATTATACTGTCTTCAGAGAAGAATGATAAAATTTATCCAGAGTTTGTAATAATACCCTAAATTTGGTGGTTGTATTATAAGTGAAATACTTGTCAAGTAATCTATTATAGAAATGCAGTTTTTTAGGTGTTTATAATCCCACAGTCCTGATACTTTTCACATAGTCTGTCAACTGCAGTATGACATTTTATTTTGATAGGTTTACATTTATAGATGAGTTTTTGAAATGAGAAGATAAGAAGATAAGATCTATAGTTCATTGGTAGAGGCCTGGATCAAGCCAGGA
>NW_006209177.1:1394151-1427833 GCF_000334495.1 Tupaia belangeri chinensis | reverse complement strand
AGAGTGAGTGGTCCCTGATGATGAGTCATCTGTAAAGATGAAGACTTTCTGACCAGACGACCTAGATAGTAGCTTGGAAGCAGCACAGTGAAAGTTTTAAAACATGCCCTATAAAAAGATTGAGTATAATTAAGTTTCGATGCTCTTGAATCTTTCAGTTGGTTTATCAATAAGAGAAATCCCAATGTATTCAATTACAGGCATATGTATCAATTGACTTCCCTTGCTCAGTTCTAGCAAAAACAGAAAAATGAGTGTCAGTTCAAGTAACATTATGTAGTACAAATGGTGGGTAGACTAGGAGAGTGAAGGTAATTTCAGAAAAGGAAAGCAATTCACTCAATGAGGTGGACTTTCCAATAGTGGCTTGGGAAAGTACCAGGTGCTTAGGAAGATTATACATTCGACAATGTTCTTGTTTCTCTCTTTTTCCTCACTGCCCTTTCATGATCTTAAAACATGTTTGGAACAAGGCTCTGTGCATAGTAGGTGCTCAATGAAGATTGCCTAACTTGAGTTCACTGAAGATAGGCATTTTTTCTTCAGAGGACCATCTCCTCAGCTTCACAGTAGTAATAAAACAAGTTTAAAAATAACATATTAACAAAAGGAGCATGCAAACCTAGGTCAGGGTTTAATCCTACCTTCTCTATTTGACTCTGGCCATTCAATTTAATTTTGTGATTGCAGAGCTCATACTCTGTGTTAGGAATGAGGGAAGAGTAAGTGAAGTAAGTGAAGCTTCAGATTTGGAAGTTTTTGAAGTTTTCCACTCAATTCTCTAGTATTCCATTCCAATAAATAGGAATGTATTGAATATATACTGTGAGCCAGACATCATACTGGGCACTGAGACCAATTACTCTTTGAAATAATGTGGCAAAATGATGTTTTATTTTCCCTGTTCTATAGATGAATTTTGTGGGTCTCAGAAAGGTTTTGAGCATCATTAAGGGGATCCTACAAATAGTAGCTTCTGAAATGGAGGTGAAATAAAAGTTTTTTGGCTCCAAACTCCATATATTTTTTCCCTATGCAACACTGCTCTGTAAAAAAAAAACCCACTGCTTTGATGCAGTTATAAATCATATTGTCCATCTGGTTGTTCTCCTACTTTTGAACCTGGAAAAGTCTTTTCAAATATTGACCAGTGTCCAGCCTCTCTGTCCCTGAGTCATTTCTGTCCATATAGTAAGTAGACCAATAATCTTGATCCAGAAAATCAAACCTGAGACTCACAATCCATAGGATATGGTAATTTGATTACTTTTCTTACTTTAGAATAAATTACTTAATTTCTCTGAGCTTTGTATTTTTTATTTCTATAGTAGGTTTAACAAAATCACCCACATCATAGGAATACTATGAGTACTCACTCTTCTAGTTTCTTTGTATAAACCTGATTTGATCACTAACTCTACCTAAATCTAGGCCATACCCATACTCATTTTTTTTGTGTATTGATATTCTCATGCACTCACTGAATATTTATTAAGCATTTACTTTATGTCAGAAAGTGCGCTTAGTATGAGAAATTCAGTTGCGAATTAGACAGACCCAGTTTCCGCCCTTATAGATTTACAGTCTGTAGGGGAGGATAAGGCATAAATCAAGCAATAGCAGTGAGTTATGGCACTGTCATGATAAGGCAATAAATGATATTATAGGACTAGTCTAGGGAGTATGGACAGACCACTCCCTAGAAGTGATGTGTAAGTTAACTTGTGTAAGATAACTGAGAACTTCAGGAGGAATGGAAGATACGAGCATGTGGGTGAAGAGTAAACACGGTGCTAGATGCCTATGCAGAATTGTGAATAAAGACAAACAACTGCTGTCTTCAGCTCTTTCTTCTATACTCGTCTAGCCTTAACTTCAGTCAAGGACAGCAATTAAGCTTCCTTTCCAGGCAGGGAGCCTTAAGTCATCTAATCTTATCAACCTCTGGTGTACTTGACCACCAGAGGGCAGGTACAAGAATCAATGACCCTACAGTAAGAAGGTTCTTCCCTAATTAATTGAGAAGGGCTCATCTTTGGCTATGTCCACAGAGAGCTTTACACAACTGACTAAGTTTAATTTGTTCTTGTATACTGTTCTAACCATCCACATCTCTTTTGGATGGTGAAAGACTTTGAAACATGTCTTTAACAGTGGGAACCAAGCATAAGATGGAAGAAGAGAACTAGATGGAAGAGGGAGGGATAGATAGAAGAGGGGGAATAGCAGTAGTACTGTCAACTTTTTCCTGAAGTTTTTCACCTGTGTGGGATGTGAAGTGGGTGGGTAGGGTTTGCATTGATCTTTCCATTTCTCTTCTGTGAGCCAGCATTCATTTATCCCAACCTTCACACTTCCTCTTTGTTTTGTCTTTTCCTTTGACTCAGATTTTATTGATGTCCCCAGGAGCAAAAGAAACTAATGATTACTACAAGGGTAGCCTAGTCAGCAAATAGTCTACTGTCTTGTTAGTGATTTTTCAGAAGCTTAAAATAGCACTCTATGTGTGTTGGGGCTGACAATGGCTTTAAAAAATAATAAATTGTCTCTGAAATATTTGAATAGTCTTGAAAAACATCTTTGTCTCTGTGTTAAAATGTTAGTGAGGTTTTTCTACTTGATATGTGTGTTCTTTTCCCTTTCCCTTTCTGTTGTTCTGTCAGTTGCAAACTTGTCATCTGTAGCTTAATGGGCCTAGGGTGCCTTCATTATATAGGTCACTCTTTGCACAAAAAGGAGTTTTTGATCCTCTTTCCCCTTCAGCTCTTTTCTTAGTAGCTGGGTACTTATTCTGTTATTCAGTTGTTTATCAAATATTTCTTGAGTAAGGCTCTAGAGAGGTACTAGGAGAAACTATGAAGAAAAAGACATATTCTCTGTGCTTAAGCGATTCAAAGGAAAAGGCACACGTAAACAGATAACTCATGAGGCAGTGTGATAGGTGTAACAGTGATGTGTACAAATTGCTATGGGAGTACTTCCTCTCAAGGTTCCAGCAGTCCCTATAGGGAATTAGAGGGCTTGATTCATCTTTGTTATATCATAGAACCTCAGATTTTTTAATAACATAGTGACTGATGGTGGCAGCTCACCTAGTAAGAACATGACCTTTGAGAAGTGATGTTGGACTTCAATAGTTTCTTTACCCTAAACTCCTGATCACAAGAAATGTTACAAAACAGTGGTTTTTAACTCAGGGTCCACCAGCAAAATCTCTGTAGCCTGACCTTCCCATAACTCCTTATTTTCCCTGTCATTCAAAAAGTGCCTAACTGTAACCTGCATCCATACCTTCTTTGTACTTTTGGGTGAAGTTATAATTTGAGCAATTTTATGTTTTGCTTCATTTTGTTGTACTTAGTTCCTTAGCTGAATACTTAGTTCATTTATATTTAATATGTCTTTAATTTTTTTTGAAGAGTTTTTTTTGCTATAGAGTGTGTGCACTCGCCAGAAAGAGAAAGAGAGACAGAAAGTGAGAAATCACCCCCCAGGGGGGATGGCCACGCCGCAATCCCATTTTAATCCCATTTTCCATTTTGAACATTTGGAAGTCTCCGTGTGTGTGTGTGTGTGTATGTGTGTTCTGAAATGTCTATTCGTGTCTTTTGCCTATAGTTAAATCAAATTATTTTCTTTTTTGCTATTGAGTTATGGGAGTTCCTTAAATAGTGTAGATATGTATCTTTTAACAAATATATAGTCTGCAAATATTTGCTCATATTCCATAAATTGTCTTCTCATTTTTTTCTCATTTGTATGAAAACTTTTTAGCTTGATGTAGTTCCACTTGTCTATTTTTGGATTTGTGGCTTTCTTTTGGTATCATACCTAAAAAATTATTGCCTAGACCCATGTCATAAATGTTTTCCACTCTATGTTTTTCTAGTAGTTTTACAGTTTCAGGTTCTAATGTTTAAATCTTTCATTCATTTTGAGTTGATTTTATGTGTGGTATAACAAAGGGACTCAAGGGACCAGCAGATGGTATAATGGTTATGTCGCTGGACTCCCATGTAGTTGACCGTTGTTTGAGTCCTGGACCCGGTGGCTTAAACTCACGCCGTGTGTGTGTGTGCATGCATGCCCAAGATCCTGAGAGGAGAATGGAGGAGAAGGGATTGTGGCATGACCATCTCCCAGGGGGGTGATGTCTCAGTTTCTGTCTCTCTGTCTCTCTCTGTCTGTCTGGCGAGTGCACATGCCCTATAGCAAAAACCTCTCCAAAAAAGAAAAAAAAATAAGATAGGGATTCAATTTCATTCTTCTGCATGTAGATATTCAATTTTCTCAGCAGCCTTTGTTGAAGAGATCATGTTTACCTCATTGTGTATTCTTGGCACCTTTGTTGAAGATCATTTAACAATATATGTATGGGAATATTTCTGGACTCTGTTCTGTTCTATTGATCCATAAGTTTGTCTTTATGCCAGTTCTCTACTGTTTTAATTATTATAACTTTGTAATATATTTCAAAATTCAAAAATGGTATGCCTCAAACTTTGTTCTTATTGCTCAAGATCACTTTGCTTACTTGAGGTTTTCTGTGATTTTATTTAAATATTATATACATTTTTCTATTTCTGTAAATAATTCCACTAGAGATTTGATTCTTCCTGCTGTCATTGACAGAAACAGCTAGCCTCTTGCAAAGCTGCATACAGATGCTCCTCTCTCTGAAGAAAGTGAACCCACTCGGTAAACTGAACTCCACCTTACCTCCATTGCCCAACTTCCTACCCAACTGTAGAATCCATGCTCCATTGGAGAGGTGAACCTGTTTACAAAGTTCTAGGTTCTAGTCACCTAGCTTTGCAACAACAAAACTAACGAATTTATACTCTTAAACCTCTTTTCCTAAAGGCTCTACAGTACCGATGTCATCACGGATGTTGTCTAGGCTCTAACATGTGGTCAAGGTTACTTTACTTTTAGCTATCCTGTTGGTTCTGTAAAGAGATGTAGGAAGAAAGAATCAAGGATCTGAACTCAGGATACCCTCTTCCCAGAGTACCTCTCTTCACTACCTCCATTTCCAATGGCCATCTCACTGAAAAAGGGGGATAGAGAAGGAGGTTGTTGAGCCAATGTTCTGCTTTTCTGTCCAGAAGCAGTGCTGCATTATGCTCTCATGATTTCAGTTCTTACATCATGAAGAATAACATGATACTATGGATCTCTTATTTATTATAACCTGCCATTTCAAGAGACTTGATACTGTAGCCCTGGGGTACTAAGTGTCTCAACACTGTGGGGTACTCAAAATCATCTCTTTCCTCTGATTTTCACCACTTCCAATAATCTGCCTCTTCTGGCCTGGACCATCACTCTCAAAATATACTATCTGGTGCTTGAGAGGTTGACTGGGTTGTTATTTGGTTGGAAGGCAACTGTATGCCCTTATTCTATTCAATCCAGATGCCCAGGAGCTTATCAGGTAAACAAATCCTGGCTGGCACATCCTAATCAACTTCTGGATGTGCCTACATTCAAAGTGAATTCTTTGCATAGGTCCTTGCTCTGGAGAACTTACCTACCAAGTAGAGCTGTTGCAAAGTTGAAATGAGACAATGTTTGTGAAACTATTTTATAAACTGCACAGAGGCTCATATCTTAGGCTCTGACTGAATGTAACTTCCCTGACTTCATGTGTGGCACCTCAGCTTATACCCTCTATTTAAGGGCAAATTAGAGTGCTTATTTTCCTCCAGGGCTTGTTTTCCTCAAGATGATTTTTCATTCAAAGCATTATACTATCTTTAAATGCTGTGTTGCCTCCTTGCTACCACACTGCCCTTTGAATTTTTCAAAATTTTATGTATTTTGATAGCAGCCTTTCCAGGAATTCTGCCCCTCATCTGTATATCCTTCCATCACTTTATTTTTAATAAGTAGCTAAATACACATTTAAATTATATGTTATTTTGAACTTTCTCATGCACCTTCATTGTGACTCTGGCTTTTGTTGTTTTTGCCATAGGGCATGTGTGCTTGCTTGCCAGAGAGAGAGAGAGAGAAAGAGAGAGAGAGAGACAGACAGACAGACAGGCAGTAAGACAGAAAGTGAGAAATCACCTTTCAGGGGGGGATGGCCATGCTGAAATCCCTTCTCCTCGGTCCTCCTCTTGAAATTTTGGACATGCACTCACATGCACCCAGTGTATATTTCAAGCCACTGGGTCTCAGACTTGAACTGCAGTTGGCCATGTGGGAATCCAGTGCCTTAATTACCCCAGCACCTGCTGGCTCCTATTTCACATTTAATAGAATAGAATTAATTTACTATGTCTTTTGCATCTCCTCCAAAGATAGTATAATACAGTGACTGCTCAAGAAACAGACTAAAGAATTTTAATAGCACTATACCCACCTCCTTTACCAAGCCAAATTTTTTCCCTCAAAGATTTATCAGGTAACACATATATGAAAATATCTCACCTTTCCATCATTTTTGCTACATATATGTGTAAAATTATACATTACCTCAAGTATGCCTTTAAATATTGGAATTTGTTGGGACCAGCAGTTAGCATAATGGCTATGTTACTGAACTCCCATGTAGCTGACTGCAGTTCAAGTCCCAGACCCGGTGGCTTAAACTCAAACCGGGCGCATGTGCGTGCGCACCCAAGATCCTGAGAGGAGAATGGAGGAGAAGGGATTGCGGCATGGCCATCCCCCCCTGGGGAGTGATTTCTCGCTATCTCTCTGTCTCTCTCTGTCTTTCTGGTGAGCGCATGCACTCTATAGCAAAAACCTCTCAAAAAAGAAAAAAAAAACAAAGAATTGGAATTTGTTTTGAAACATGTGTGAGTGATAATGTTGGGAAACAGAAGTAGTTAGAAAAACTAGAGTGCAGATAGATGATAGATGACAGATTGTAGATAGATGATAGACATATGATAGATGAGAGATAGATAAGTGAGAGAGAGGGAGAGAGAGAGAGAGAGAGATGATAGATAGATAGCAAAGATAGAAATTTGTGCCTGGTTTTTGGTAACCATCTTTAATATCTCAAAGTACTTTTTCTCAAGAGGCTTTTTAACATCAAAGCTAGAGTATCCAACAGAAGACAAACTGAAAGAAGCCCTGAATTAGAAGCTTTTCCCACATGACTGTTAGCTGGATGCCAAATCTAATCCTGACTTGCACTCATTCTAAGTTATAAGACGTGGTGAGCAGAGGTGAGATCTCAGAGAGAGATCTGGGAGCAAGAATTCTTACGTTAATTTCAACTTTCTATTTTATGGGAGCTATTTTAGTCCAGAGCACTCATGACCTCTTCTGTGGCACATGGGATAAAAGAAAATATTAAGAATCATGAGTAAAAATATAAAAGAAAGTACTAAAGATCGTGAGTAAAAATATAACTCCTTGAGTGCTGGGATAGAGGGGACCTGGCTGCTCCTTTGAATTCTTGGAGCTAATTAAAACTAGGATCTTAAACCAAAACAAACAACAAAAACCAGGATCTTGAGAAAAACAGTTCTAGAGAGAGAACACAGTCAGTTGGTATTGCAGAATGTGTCACTAGGCATTACTGTTATATTTATGGCTGAAAGGTATTTGAAAGTGCAACAGAAAATGTTCTGCAAACAGCAAAGAAAACTTCATCTATGGCCAGTCTCACTGTGAAATGTACAGTTCTAGAAATGAGTACTGAGATGGGCTAATTGGAGCCTGGTTTAAATGTCTTATGAAATGTAGAAAAAAGGTAATTTAGGAAATAAATCTATTGGTTAATCTAGTGGAGTGGAAAGTTTCAGGTTCAGTTTAATTATTTTTAAATTTTTAGAAGTTGAGAAGGTGCTCCAAAGATGGAACATTTCTGCTGGTTTTCATGGTCTGCTATGAGGACTCAGTTTCTGTCTCTAAGAGTCTGCTCTGTGTGCAACTGATTCTGTCATATCAATTTGGCTTTACCCTCTGATGGGAGCTGATGTTACCATGTAATTAGGAAACTATTAATTAGAAATCTTATTTAAAATTATATATGCTGGGATAGTCTTAGGAGAAAAATAATTTATTTTAATGAAGAGTCCTAGGGGAATAGCCATGCAATCATCTGACTGCAGCATAGCTTGATTAGAAAATGTGATAAGGTTCCACTACATGCATAGCTTGATTAGAAAATGCGATAAGGTTCCACTACATACAAAACTAAAACCTGAACACCACCAGCACCATACCCTCTTATCTGTGAGAATGCAAGATAAAATTATGATAGAATGTTTATTCAGTCATAAATTATTCTTTTCCTATGGATGTTTTGGAGAAATACTATCCGGAAATTAAATTTAGAACCCATGAAGTTATTATGATATTAACATCAACAAACTGATTTTTATTATATTCCTAAAATTGAAATAATTTAAAGACCCAGTTATGTGAAAGTATTCAATTTAAACAAACCAGTTTTGTTTTGATTCTTTGCATATGACTGGGGTGTCTGGAAGTAAAGAAAGTTCTCATGCCTCTGGATATCTCTTTATTTCAATATTAACATGTAAGAAGGCTTTCATTGGAATGTTTATTCTAGAGACTGAAATACAGATTTGAAGCGCTCAAATATTTCTTGAAGAATCAAATCTCAGCTTTGTAACTCTGTTTTGAGGTTTCTTGTACCTGGCTCACTAATTTCGAGACATGCACAATTATTTTAACAAATTGAACATTAAAGTCATTCTACAAGTGCTACAGTAATTGCTCATACAACAGAGCAATATGCACTTAATAATAATGACTTGAGTCTTATCTTTGAAAGCATAGAAATTATCATACTCTTTTTGGGCTGTAGAATAAAAAAATGAATAATCCATCAATATTTTATTTTTCTTCTAAAACCTATTTTTTCGCAAATCGTGTGGTGGTTGTAGTCTACAAATCAAGACTTCTTGTCCTTGAGAAGAGGTCATCTGTTCAGCAATGTTGGAGAAAGAAAGCAGAGTTGGCATAATGTTGATGCCTTACTGATGAAAAAGGATTGCAGAGCTTGATTATTCTAATTCAAGCTTCCAGATGCAGGCTTCTGGAGAGCAGAGCCCTCTCTGTTTCTCTGAAGTCTTTAGTGCATTGCCTTTCATGTATCAGATTGTTTTAGTCCATTCCGTTGCTTAATAACTGAATTCCTAAAAGTGGGTGATTTATAAGAATAGACGTTTAGTTAGTTCATAATTTTGACCGCCCAAGGCCAAGGGGCTGCATCTGGTATGCACAGAGTATCATATGGAAGGACAGAGCAAGACACTCATGTCTGTGTGTAATGGGTCTTATCCCTCTTCTTATAAACTTGCTTGGTTTCAACCATGGGCCCTATCCTGATTACCTTAATCCTGATCACCTCCCAAAGACCTCACCTCTTAATCTCATAATTGGTTTAATTTTCTCCCTCTTGATCCTGTCATAACCAAATTTGATCCCATGAATTTGGGGGAAACACATCAAACCATAGTACAGGGGCTTCCTCAATATTCTGAGTGAAGGATAAACCCACTACTCTTTTGCTGCCTACTCTGTGCCAGACATGACATTAAAACATTTTATTTGTATTGTCTCATTTAATGTAGGTATTTGTATCATGCCCATTTAATAGATGAGAAAATTGAGGTATGATTAAATGACTTGCCTGATGCCACAAGGCTAAGAGGTAGATGAGAGTTAAATCCATGTCTGTCTCACTCCACAGTCTGCGATCACTGGGGTATACTGCTTTCCCAGATGAATATATGAGTGAATAGATGGATTCGTGTTATTATCACTCCACTATTCTGAAGCCACCTAATTATCACTTTCTGGAACCGTTAACTGTATATTCAAATCTTTGAACTAATATCACGGTAAAATAACATGACAATTTCTTTTGACAAACCACCTGAGAATGCAGGACTTTAGTTCAGTGTTTTGCATTTAAGGGTAGAGATAGCCTGTAGTAGGTGAGGGGGAGCAGTGCTTAAAGATCTGGTATTCCAAATTATTTTCCTTTCCTGTGTTGTTTAGGGAATGACAGGTTTTAGAGATTTTGCCTTCATCTAGTCTCCCGATTTTCTGTATGCAAAGATAATGTATGTCAGCTGCTGTGAAAATAAATCATTGGGATGGATATGCTGGAAGTCTCAGTTGCTGTTCAGATATCCTTTGACACTTCTCTGGAAAGTGGCCATTGCCTGAATCTATTAACTTACTGAGCTCTGAACCCAGTGCCAGTTCTTGGACTTCTAAATGTCACAGGACACTGACCAGGAGAATATCCACTTTATCAGATATAATCATTTTTAAACTCATTCATGGACTGCTCTGCATATTTCAAGTAACCTGTCCCACTGACCCCTTTTAATAATCAAATTGACCAATTGATTGAGGAAATAGATTGCTTATTTAATATCATGAAAATTCAGGCTATAATAAATATACATCCCTGGGACTGGCAGGTGGCGTGGTGGTTGGGAGTGCTGGACTCCCACATGGCTATCCACAGTTCGAGTCCCAGACCTGGCTGCTTGCTTTCTCATTTCTTCTTTACTCTCCCAACTCTAGCTCTGTCCTTCTCTGGTCATATTAAAAATAAATAAATTAAATTAAATAATTCTTTAAATAAAGAAATATCCCATAGGGAAAAAAGTCCATGGGAACATTCATAAGCCTTTTTTTTCCAGATCCTAAATTTGTGCTGCTTTCTGTGTATATCTGTTAGTATTTACCCCTTCTCTCAGGTACCCTAGAGCAAAACAGAAACAACTCTTTTACTTCTCATGCACACTTGTCTCCTGGATCAAGTCTCCAAATTCAGAATGATTTTGCACAATCCCATAGGGAAAAAAGTCCATGGGAACATTCATAAGCCTTTTTTTTCCAGATCCTAAATTTGTGCTGCTTTCTGTGTATATCTGTTAGTATTTACCCCTTCTCTCAGGTACCCTAGAGCAAAACAGAAACAACTCTTTTACTTCTCATGCACACTTGTCTCCTGGATCAAGTCTCCAAATTCAGAATGATTTTGCACATTTGATGTCTCCAACACGTCTTACTTTCCATATCCACTGTCACTCTAGGGGTCTAGGTCACTATTATTTTTCCTCTGAACTACCGCAACAGTCTTCTCATGCATGGGTCTTCTATTTCAGCTTCTAGCCATTCCTATAGCCTAATAGCCACACTGAGGAGTACTCTAAGATGAAAATTAGCTACCATTGCCATTCTGCATAAGGAACTTTAATATCTCCTTATGGTACGTAGCATAAAGTAAAAGTTCCTTTCTATGATATTTCAAGCATCTGCTGACTAGTTCTAGCCCACTTTAAGGGTTGTATTTTTTGATATTACTTCTCCCAGACTCTGCATTCCAATAGTAGGTGAAGTAGCTAAGTAGGATGATGGGGCAAGAATTTTAGGCCTGATTTTGAGCCTGGGCTATTTGTCATTATTTATATTTACCAGCCATGGAACTTTCATTGAATTAGCTAACATTCCTGAGTCTGAGGGTTCCCATAGGCCACATTTGGGATAATGATGTGTCCTCTAAAGCCTGTTGGAGGGATAGTATATCATATCATGAGTATATTTCTGTGAGATTCTATTCTGCCTCCTGCAGTAAGTGTTGTTGACATTTTTATTTTCTGTGTTGTGTTATAGCAGCCACAGTTGTGCCTTTTTCATCTCTGTATCTCCTACAATGCTTAGCAGTGTCTTACACATGATAATTACTCAAAGGTGTGTTAAATTGATTTAAAATAAAATAACCACTGAACAATTCAATATCTGAGTTTTGTCAACTTTCTGAAGAACATAATGTGAGTAATCCAGTGGAATATTCATTTGCATATGTAAGTGCCAACCTCCTTTCTCCTTGACCAAAATATAATCTAATAGATTATCTCTAAACTCTTCTTTATATCATGTGTCTAATTCTGGCCATAGTCTTCTGAGATGTAGTGACTTTGCATTTACAAAGTGGATCCACTCTAAAAATATAGCTATCAAGAATGAATCCTTCTAATTGCTCCTCCAGTGCAACTGTGTAATTGCTCTCTGCAGGTGTACCTCCTTTTATGCAATAAACTTATTTAGACATAATCTACAAATACTTATAGAATGTTTCATGATTTAAAGGCAGATGTCCTGTTGTATTTTTATAAAGTTAATGAATTTTTTTAAAAATAATATATACATTGTAAGTGGGCAGTTTGGGGTCATTTATACTATCTTTGTTTTTCTTAAAGTGGGGCATTATTCCCATGTGTCCAAGAAGCACTTAGATTTAGGCCTTGGGTATTCTCACCCACACTGATCAGAGATTTAAAAAAAAGAGCTGGTGGTTAGATGAGACCTGGGAAAGTAGGTCAAAGTGAGGGAGAGAGCCTGAGCTTGCTGCTTAGCTGTGTACAGAGCCCACACAGCCATTTGTTTGATGGGTGTACTGGGACTGGGGTGTCTCATTGCAAAACGATGACTGAGTCCTAACTCATGTCAGGGCTCATAGTTAACACTTCGGGAATTCACAGTATTTTACCTCCTAGTGTCTCTTGGATGAAAAGTGGGCCTTACAAAGTAATGAAAAAATGATTATCATGTAGCTCTATAGCATCTGTTAAGTGGTATGGTGTCCCAGCTGGTTTGCAAGCTGTGGGGCCATGAAAGGCATTGCTTCCTCTGACTGTGTTCCCAACCAAAAACACTCTACTAGGCCAGCTCAAGCTCTGCCACTTCCAAGACACTCTAGTTTTTCTCTTCAGGGTCACCGGAGATGTGTCAGGCTCCCCTAAAACCATCTTCTACTATCTGTATTTCTCTTAGTCAACCAAGAAGTCATCCAACTGCTCTTCAAAACAGGCTGAGCAGGGAAGAACTAGGGAATCTTGACACTTTTCAAGGTCTTTCCAAGGGAAGCGTTCTCCTTAAGCTAGTATTTTCTCCCTCACTTACTCTCCATTAGGAAGAGTTTATTTAGACTGTAGAGATGGTAGAAGTTGGGAGTGGCTTTTTCCATAGTAAAATTCGAGAGCCAGAATGTAACTTCGTTCTCTTCCTTGTGAGCTCTTCCCCAAGATAATGAATGGTACATGTCTAATGATGCTGATATGTTTGGTAGTAGGGTGACAAGAAATATAGAAACAGCTGTTAGTAACTCTAAATGTGATCCCATTGTACATGTTTACCTCCCTTATTAATCTGTAACTTTGTCAAAGGCAAGAACTGTCACTGGCCCCTACCATAGTGTCGACCATATAGTAGGTTCATGGGCTATGAATAGATGAATGCATTTAAAGAGAATATATATAATTTTGGTCATTCATTTATACATTTATCTATTTAGTAGTGCAATAAATGTTTCTGAGGATCTCTTATCTTACAAACCCTATGCCAAATACTACATTATAAATGGGTCAGTCACTCATGCACAATCCCCGGTTTCAAGGATCTTAAAGGCAAGGAAATGCAGATGATTTATGGTCAAAACATATCACAGATACATAATATCGGTGGAGTAAATTAAAAATAATTGAAGAGGGGTTCTGCAGGTGGTGTGGTAGTTAAGTGCACTGGACTCCCACATGGCCAACCATGGTTCAAGTCCTGGACCTGGTGGCTTGCTTTCTCACTTTCCCTCTCTCTGTCTCTGTGTTTTTTTTTTCTCTCTGGTCAAATTAAAATAATAATATTGATGATGAATAAAATTAAATAAAATAGTTCTTTAAAAAATAATTGAAGAATATTTTAAGCTTATTTGTGAGAGAGTTTCTTAAAACTGCAACTCTGGGAACCATGAAGGAAAAATATAAATTTATTTGATTATATAAAAGTTAAAACTATTTGTATAGTATAGTATATAATAAATAACGTTTCAAAACCCTTTGTACTCAGAAAAATATTTGTGACATGTATGATACATAGTTAATAACTATAATGAGCAAAATATTTCTATGGACTACTAAACAGCTGTAAAAAAATCCAGTAGAGGGACCAACAGATGCCATAATGGCTATGTCGCTGGACTCCCATGTAGTCAACCACAGTTTGAGTCCTGGACCCGGTGGCTTAAACTCATGCTGGGTGCATGTACGTGCATGCCCAAGATCCCTGGAGGAGAATGAAGGAGAAGGGATTGCGGCGTGGCCATCCCCCAGGGGGTGATTTCTCGCTTTCTGCCTCTCTGTCTCTCTCTGTCTTTCTGGTGAGCGTACGCATCCTATAGCAAAAACCTCTCCAAAAAAAAAAAAAAAGTAGAAATAATGGCCCCAGAATAGGAACTCTCAATTCACAGAAAAAAGAAACTTGCCAACAAACTTTAAAAAAAAATTGTCAAGTAGCCAGAGAAATGCCAAACAAAATAATGAATTGCCATTTTTCCCTATCATGTTTTTTAGAGGTTTTGCCTTAGGACACATGTGCTCACCTGAGAAAGAGAGAAACAGAGACAGTGAGAGGGAAAGTGAGAAATCACCCTCCAGGGGGTTGGCTATGTGTTTCTCCTCCATTCTTCTGGGATGTTGGGCATGCAAACAAATGCACCTGGTGTGAGTTTCAAGACACCTGGTTCGGGATTCAAATCATAGTCAGTCATGTGGGATTCCAGAGACATAACTGCTATACAATCTGCTGGCCTCCTATCCATCACAGTTTTTTAAAAAATGAAGTGACAGCATCATTTTTGAGAAGGCTACAGACGTAGACATTTATCTGGCCTTGCTGGTGGGAGAGTGATTGCTACCTCTTGTGAGATGGTATGCTGGCAATATCTACTAAAATTTAAGATGCACATATCTTTTGGTTTTCTGGGAGTATTGCAGTCAAGAAAAACTTCATAAGCATCCTGATTGTCCATTGATAAGGGAATGGCTGAATAAACTGTAGTAAATCCTTACTATGGAATAATGGAGCTATTAAGAGCAACATTATAAGTCTGTATAGAGCAAGAGGGATTAACAGAAGATTATTAATTTTCCTTGAACATATCCATACTGTTCAAATCGTTATAATGTTCAATTATCTTTTGTAATTAAAAATCCAATAAAGTGAAAAACAATCATTTTAAAACTCGGCAATTATAGCACAACATATTACATATTATCAGAGAGGTTAATTGGAAGCTGTGGGGACTCACAGGATGAGGTTTCTAACCCTCCTGAAGTTCATTGAGGGAGGTTTTCTGGAGGATAGGACATCTGAATTTACTCCTACAGGCTGAGTGGGAGTTACCTAGAGGTATGGGATAGACAGTATTCAGTTTTGGACAACACTTGCAGGGGTACAGTTGGACCACACTTGGGTTTCTAGAGGTTGATAACTTGAACTGAGAACCTTCCACTGACAATAGTATCACCCTTGGTAACTGCGTACCCTGAAGTCTAGCCTGCCTTTTCTTCTCTATGTGGCAGATGAGCTCTAGAGCCCAAGGTCCTTGGTTGCCCTGAGCCTGGACTCAGGATTACATCTGTGTTCTGTGGAACCTTATGTAATTTGCATACTCTCCCTAACAATAAAATCACCAAATTAGAAATGACCATGTACACTGACTTACAGTAGGATTCACACCAAATTACATATTTTCAAGAGCAGAATGAAATCTAGGAAAATCTAAAAATATTTTTATTACAGAGCTGCCTAATTAATTTTAATGAGCTTTATCTCTATAAAATATTTCCCTACTTTTTGGTCTGAATATACTTTGTATTTGTAACATCATCATCTATAGAGATAATAAACCTAGATGTCCTTAGGTTTGGTAATAAATTTTTAGACACACGAATAAGCATGATCTATGAAGATAAAGCAAAATGATAAGTGAAACTTTATTAAGATAAAAACTACTCTGCAAAAGACACCACTAAAATATATTTTCATATTGGGATAAAATATTTGTAAACCATATTAGATAAAGACCTCATATCCCAAATATAAAAACAATTCTTAAAATTCAAAAATAAGAAAATTCAACTTAAAAGTTGGCAAAAGAAGGGTCTGCAGGTAGTGTGGTGGTTAAGGTGCTGGACTCCCACATAGCCGACCACAGTTTGAGTCCCAGACCTGACAGCTTGCTCTCTTGCTTTCCCTCTCTCTCTCTCTCTCTGGTAAGCACACCTACCTTGTAGCAAATTAATAATCATCATAATAATAATAATAGCTTTTTTAAAAGCTGGGCAGAGACCTGAACAGAAAACTTCCTAAAGAAGATATTCTAATGGCCAAAAAGTATGTGAAAAGACACTCAACATCATATGTCATTAGGGAACTGCAAATTAAAACAACGAAATTACTATACCTATTACAATGGCTAAAATTCAAAATAATGACAAAATCAAATTCTAACAAGTAAGTGGTGCAACACAGACCCTCATTCATTGCTGGCAGGAATTCAAAATGGTACTGCCACTTTGGAAGGCATATTAGTAGTTTCTTACAAAACTAAACACACCTCCACCACCCAATCTAGCAACTGCTGCCCTTGGTGTTTACCCAATTGCATTGACTATACAAAAACCTTCACATGAATGAGTATGGTAGCTAAATTCATAATTGCCAAAGTTTGGGAGTCACCAAATAGGTGAAAGAATAAACAAACTGTTGTAAATATGGACAGTGGACTATTTTTAGTTATAAAATGAAATGAGTTATAAAGCTAAAAAAGGGCTTGGGGGTAACTTAAATGTACGTTGCCCATTGAGAGAAGCCAGTCTGAGAAGGCTACATCCTATATGGTTCTAACTATATGACATTCTGGAAAAAAGGTTAAACTATAAAGACAATAAAAAGATCAGTGGTTTCTAGGGTTGGGGCTCAAGAGAAGAAGTGGGATATTTAGGGCACTAAACCCGTTCTGTATGATACTATTGATATAATGATGGATACATGAAATCATGCTTTTATAAAACTCATAGAATGTAGAACACAAAGAGGAAACAAACTGTGAGCTTTAATTATAAAAAATGTGTCAATATTGGTTCAATAGTTGTATCAAATATACCACATCAATCCAAGATGTTAGTAACAGGGGAAACTGAGGGCAAGGAGGAGGAGAGAGAGAATATTGGAACTCTTCATTCAATTTTTATGTGCACATAAAAGTGCTTAAAAAATAAAGTCTATTGGGTCCAACAAGTGGCATGGTGGTTATGGCACTGGATTCCCACATGATTGACCCCAGTTTGAGTCCCCTTGAAGCGTGGGGATTGTGCCTGGCATGTGTGCATGTATGCCCAGAATCCCAAGAGGAGACTGGAGGAGAGAGGACTGAGGCACAGCCATCCTGCTAGCGGGGATGGGGGCGGGGTGGGAGATTCCTCACTTACTCTTTCTCTGTCTCTCTCTGGCAAGCACATTTCCCTATGGTAAGAACCTAAAGGGGAAAAAAATGATGTTGTACTATCAATAATTGGGTGTATCAACACACAACTTCATAGGCACAACAGCTTGTAGCCATGTTGTACAGTAATTCTGGTAAATCCATTTCACATAATTCCATCAAAGTGAAAAATAAATTTGGGCACATTTATAATGGAATACAATGAATCATCCCAGAAAAGATACCCTCTGTCTTGATCAGTATAGAAGAGAACCACAACCTTCCCCTATAATGTGTGATAGATATAATCTTCATTGTATCGTGAAGACAAGCGATGTTTAAACCCGTATTTACAATAAAGATTCATCTGTGATCCCTCTTATCTTTGCCTAATTTCATTTCTGAATGGCAAGGTTGCATCTGCTGGCTCAAAATTGGGGTCAGTGCCCAGGCCTAGTGATAAACTTTGTCATCAATAAGATAAGATGGCAGAGGCCATTGCCAGTGGGCTGGGGTTCTGAGATGAACAACTGATAAGAATTAAAGAATAGAAACCAAAACATAAGTGCTACTTATGAATTTGCCATCTTGGTGATGGACTAGGTTTGGAACAGAGAAAATGGATTCAGATTGTCTACCTAGGAGACCAGATGTCCACCCTGGGAAAAGCCCTGAACAATAAGCATTTCTGTCAAGAGAGAGACTTGACTCAGGCCAAACTGATGGTGTTGTCTTATGTCTTATCTGACTAGCGATAACCCCCTTAAATCTAAACTACCCTCATTTCCCCCATTTTTCCCATCACATCCCATTCTTTCCTTTTTTTTTTAAGAGATTTTTGTAATAGGGCATGCACACTTGCCAGACAGACACAGAGAGATAGAGAGACAGAAAGTGAGAAATCACCCTCCAGGTGGGATGGCCACACCACAATCTTTTCTCCTCCATTCTCCTCTTGGGATCTTGGGCATGTACACACATGCACTCAGGGTGAGTTTTAAGCCACTGGATATGGGACTCGAACTGCAGTTGACTTCATGGGAGTCCAATGACATAACCACTAACATCTCACCATCTCTCACCATCCAGTCATATCCAACTCTAGGATCTCTCATTCCAGATGGTTTTGTCCCTTGTCAGCTATCTCATAGACTCTCAGGATTGCAAACTTTGTCATCAGCTCATCAGCATCTGCAGAAGCTTGATCAAGTGTCTTCAACAGTCTCCATTCCCCTCTCTACTGGAAAATCGCTGGTAATAATGAGTTGACCACATCACAAGTCAGTTCTTTCCACAAGTGAGCAGTTTGAAATGGGATATAATTTCTTCGTTCATGGCCAAATCTGTCTCCCTGGGTCTTTCTTAAGTCATCAGTATTTGCCGCATGAAGCCATCAGAATAAGGGGCTGACTAAGTTTGCTCCTTCTCTCACATGGCAGCTCTTCAGAGATTTAGAGACTGTTATCGTGTCCCTCTGGGTCTGTATGCTTTCAAATTAAAACATGCCAAGGCCTTTAAACTCCTCATATGCCTATCATCCCTTCACCACCCTAGCGACTGCTCTCTAGGCATGTCTCTTGGAGGGTGGAGCTAGCCCATTTCTTGTTCTGAACATGGTGCTTCAGTTAAAGCTGTCTAAGGACAGATTAGTACTTCTGGCATTCACACAGCATTCCTCATTCCTAATGAACTTGCATACAACTAAAATTCCTACTCTCTTTGCATGTGCTGTTCTTGAGTGACATTGGCCTCTTCCTTCCTTATGTATTTGATGTTCTGGACTTTAACATTATGTTTATCCTTCATAATGAAAAAATAGGCCCAGCATTCCTAGTCGTTGAGAACTTTGAACACTCTGACTCTATCATTTCCTGTCACCCCTTCAGACCATCTCTGATTTTGATATGTCAGTCATTCATGTCTTTCTTCAGTAATTGTGTAAAGTGGGCAGCACATAGCGTTGAGCTTTGAGGAGTACAGTCTTTGAGGAGTACCCTTGAGCCATTCCTTCACCCAGGTAGAGCACCACCTGCCTAAAGTGTCCTCACCTGTAATGCTCCATCTTAATAACAGCAATAAGGCAATATTTGTGGAGTTCTGAACTATGTGCCTGATCTCTCCTGAGAGCAAGCCTTCTATTAGGTTCTTGTCACAACCTTATAAAGTAGGTTTTTATTATCATCCTCATTTTTTCAGATGAGAAAACAGAAATGGGGTGATTTAAAACACACCACTGAGTGGCGGATACAAGATTTAACCAAAGTGTGTTTGACACTCCCATGCTCTTAACCACTATACTATATTATCTCTTGAAACCCAGTCTTCCCAAATGCAAATTTACATCTCATATAAGATATATTCATGAAGGTAGGGGGAAAAGAGCAACAAGTCTGAGGTATAAGCTGCCTTATATGTTTGATACACTTACTGCAGTTAAGTGGGAAAGACATAGAGGAGTAGGGGATGTGAGCAGAGAAGGGGCTGAACTATGGAGGGATTTTGAAGGATTTGGACTGAAAGTGGAATTTGGGAAGGTTTTGAGCAGAGGAATAACATGACCTGAAGTATATGTTATACTGTATATAGATATAAAATATTAACATGTTATTGTATAATAATTATATCATATATACTACGTAGTTGATTCTATTATATTTGTTCATATATTGTATAATAACATATATCATGGATTACATATTATGTATTAATATATAATAATATAAAATAGATAATATATACATATTAAATTTAGTCTCACTGCTGTTTACATTGAGAGCCACCGAGTATGGGAGTTCTAGGCAAAGTGCTAGGAGAGCTCAGTGAAGGTGAAAGTTCAGGGGACTGACAGGGAGTGAAGAGTCACTCAAGGTCAAGTTTCTCACATTTTAAACTACAAGGGGTTACATTATAATACACTCACAATTGAGAATGTGACTTTATCCCTATCACAGGCGATTGTGGTTAAACTTATTTTTTCTTTTTATTTTATGGTTATTATTGTTGTTGTAGCTGTTTACATTTAATCACCGTATATCATTACAGCATTCAAAATGAGTTTTTCTATTTTATCATTGCCAGGTTAGCTTTACTTTACAAAAGACTTCAGTTTACTTTCCTGGTTTTGGAACACTTTTTCTCCTTTGTCACTAGATGGCACTTGTGAGTATGTCTCATCTCAAGAACATTTACTCCAAGAGCATTTTCACTAGATGGCGCTCGGGCCATTTCCCCCTGAGGCTGGCTTGTTCCCAGTGTTTGTTGACACAAGTCCCTTGTGCACAAAGATCTCTGAGAAATTCATCAATACTCAGTTCTGGTAAAACAATTTTATCGTGACTTTTCTGTGCAGTGTTGAATCATACATACCCAATGTAGTGATTCCGAGCCAAATTCATAATTCTGCTGAGACCTGAGAGGAGCTCCAGTTTATCTTATTATTACCAATGACTCCTGGCAGAAGGATGAGGAGGAACACCCATCCTCAGTCTGCCCTTTGCCACTGAGAGTAGAGACCTATGAGCTATCTGCAATGAAAGGTAGCTTTTTTTTTTTTTTTTCGTCCTTAGGTCAGCTGTGTGATTTGAGGTTAGTTATTTGCTTCCATATATTGATAATTAGAAATTTTCTTGATGAAATTTCTTTTAAAGTCAGGAAACCAGATCATGATTTTGTTTCCGCTAAGACTTTGGTTTCCAGGGATAGTCATTCTTAAATAATAATAATAAAATAAATAGAGGCCTCTGGTGTCCTCTCCTTCATGCTTACTTCTAACTTTATTGGCTTTCCCTAGTTGAAGTGTACAACCTCAACCTGTCCTTATAATGGAATGCATTTCCTTTTCACAGTTTATTTTCCAATGTTAAACTGACAATATTTTCTGGAAAGCGAACGTTCTCATCCTTTTGGCCCTCAAGTCTTATCCAGATTTGCTCTGTAGTTCTTTTGTTTATTTGTGTTTTAAAATATTTAATTGGCAAATAAAGATATATGCAAGGAAAACAATGTGATAATTTTTGGATAAATTATATGTCCTTGGACTTGAAACAATATTTATTTGAGCCTCACTTTCTTCATCTCTAAAATGAGAGAGTAAATTACAATTACTGGCAGTTGTAATTCATTCACAACCATTTATAGTTTATGCTGATAAGAGGTTTTTCTTTTCTTGTTTTTATCTTTCAGGATAGACTGTTAGCCAGAAGCAGTCTTTAGATGCACTTTATGTTCTGTAACTAAAAAACTTAATATCTCTTTTGAAAAAACCCAAACAATGCTAATGACCACACACTGAGTGTAAAAGTTTACACACACGGGGGAACCAGCAGTTAGCATAATGGCTATGTCGCTGGACTCCCACGTAGTCGACCGCGGTTCGTGTCCCGGACCCGGTGGCTTAAAACTCACGCCGGGCGCGTGTGCGTGCGTGCCCAAGATCCCGAGAGGAGAATGGAGGAGAAGGGATTGCGGTGTGACCATCCCCCCTGGGGGGTGATTTCTCGCTTTCTGTCTCTATGTCTCTCTCTGTCTGGCGAGTGCACGCGCCCTACAGTGAAAAATCTCTCAAAAAAAAAAAAAGTTTACACACACGTGTGCATGCTTAATAGATAGGAGAGCTATACAATTCTAATCTCTTACGTTTGAAGAGTTTCTGAAGGCTGTTCATATGTTCTATCTCACTTGATTCTCCCCCAAATCTGGGATATAATAAGGCATACAGCTATTAAATTCCTGTTTTACAGATGAAGTATATGAGGTTTATAAAGGTAAAAGACCTAGCCCAAGGTCACAAAGTTGGCCCAACCACAGTGGCACAGTGGAGTGTACCTCTCTGCAGTGCTGAAAGGCGTGTGGAAGGTTGGGGTTCGGTTTCTGAGTTGACCTGTACACTCTAGGCACATGCCCACGTGCTTTGATCCTGCATGACAGCGAGGGCTCAGGGCAGATTGCTGTGTGAGAACTCGTTGAGGTTGCTTGTCTTTCTCTCTATCTTTCTCTCATGACATAAGAAATTAAACAAATAGACTTTTAAAAAGATTACAAAGTTGCTGGGTTGTGGGGTGGGGGTGTAAGCCTAGGTGTCTGTGCACTGTAGGGTTGAGGACCCACTTAACTGAGGATGGCCATTAGAGTTAACTAGGTAAGATATCTTGTAATCTTTCCCCATTTTTCAGGTATTTGACATACACTACAGATAGAGGGAAAACTAGTTATGTGAGGACACATGAAGAATCATGAAAACAGTATATTGAAGAAAGAATGAAGTCAGTCTAACTTCCACAAATGTTTACAACAAAACCTTCTGTTTAGTTAACAGCCAATCCCTTAAAAATAGTAGCCTTTGTTCTTCAAAAAAGAAGTACATTTCCAAATGTTGTGCCCTCTATTAAAATCCTAGGTACAGAAAGCAAGACATGTTTATACTTAAAAAAGCAAAACTCACCCTTTGGATTGAACAAATGGGAATCCTTTGGTTAAGTCCAAAATTTCTATTCTAGGTATGGTTACTTTTTTTTTTTTTAAGGAAATAAAAATGGAAAACATTCAATGCTTTTAAATACCACCTTTCTTCTTCTCGGTTTGCTTGCTTATTATTAATACAGTTTGAATGGATTCTTGCTTTGACATAGAAGTTTATTTTTAAAAGAGCTGTGGATAATCTGTTACTATAGCAATAATTTCTCACTCTGAAGCTATTTAATCTTAAAGCAACATGGAACTTTAAATGTCAAGGTGGCCCATATTTAGAATGAATGCCGCGCTTGAGTACACCCATAATTAAGGTGTTCATGATGAAAGGAATTAGGGTTTTCAGTTTTTGTTTTTAATTTTCATACAGTTAACTCACCTGCTAGGCACTGCCGTCATGGGGGAAAAACACTTCTAGGTAATGGCAGAAGTCCACACTGCTGGAAACCCATGAGGGTGACTGGCTATGTGTGAGCTCTCTCTGCTTGCACACTGGGGACTGTGGAAGAGCACAGAGATGCCTGTGCACATATGCATCAGAACGTAGAACAATATGTTTGTGGCAAAATATTCCTCTGGGTAAATCACTTCACTTTTGGTTTAACTCTGAGTCCAGCATCTGGGGAAGGAATGTCTCTCACTACGAGTAGATATCATAGTGACTAGAAATGGCTGTTACCAGACAGTGCTCAGGTTCAGCGCCAGCTTTTGGGTGCTCTTTCTAGCATGACTTTTCCATGGTTTGGTTTTCATTTACCAGGATCCGGTGGTATGGACCAGTTTTATCTAGAACATACACATACACACACATGTAAAACATAACCTTGTGGGTGTATATGTGTGTGTGTATATGTGTGTGTATGTTTATTTATTTTAGAAATTATTTTATTTAACTTATTTATTTATTTATTTATTTTATTGACCAGGGAAGGGGAGAGAGAGAAAGACAGAGAGACAGATAAAGCAAGCCTCCAGGTCCGGGAATCAAACCACAGTCGGCCATGTGGGAGTCCAGTGCCCTTAACCACCACACCACCTGCCAGCCTCGAGATTTCTTTTCACTCCATATATTCTTCAGCATTTGGTGTTGTCGGTTCTTTGGACTTTAGCCATTTTAATAGGTATGTAGTAATATCACATTATTGTTTTAGTACAATTCCCTAATGACATATGATGTTAAACATTTTTTCATATGACTATTTGCCATCTGTATGTATAATTTCTTTGATGAGATATGTGTTCATATTTTTTGTGAACTTTTTAATTGCATAATTTGTCTTATTTTTGAGTTTTATGATTTTTTTTAATATATTTTGGATTCAAATCATCAAAGAAGGTATGTGTTTTTGAATTTTTTTCTTTCCAGTCAGTGGCTTGTCTTTTTTCTTCTCTTAACAGTGCCTTCTGTAGAATAAAGATTTTTAACTTTAATGAAGTCTCACTTATCTGCTTTCTCTCACAAATCATGCTTTTGGTGCTGTATCTGAAAACTTATTCCCACACCTGAGATCATCTAGATTTTTTTCCTAAGTTATTTTGTAGCAATTTTATAGTTTTGCACTTTTCATTTAGATTTCTGATCTATCTTATAGGTAATTTTGTGAAAGATGTAATATCTATGTCTAGATTAATTCTTTGTGCATGTGATGTCCAACTATTGCAGCACCATTTACTGAAAAGACTTATTCTTTCTCAATTGAATTACCTTTTTGCTCCTTTATCAAAGATCATTGAAATTTGTCAGGGGGCATGTGCACTCAGCAGAGAGAGAGACAGAGAAAGGGATTGGGAGGAAGCACCCCTCAGTGAGTTGTGGTCACACTGCACTCTATTACCCTCCATTTTGCCATCCTGTCTGGATTTGGAGTATGCATACACACATGCCCGGTGTGTTTCTCAAGCTGCCAGATCTGGGACTCAAACTCCGTGGTCAGCCATTGGGATCCAGCGCCCCTATTTACCAGGCCATCGGGTTGGCCCATTTGATTACATTTATGCAGGTTTAGTCCTGTGCTCTCTATTCCGTTCCATTGATCTGTTCTTTTCTGTTGTTCTGTGTGTGTAGTCTATCACCAATACCACACTCTCTTGATCATTATAGCTTTGTAGTAATTCTTGAAGACAGGTAGTATCCTCTGACTTTGTTCTTTTTCTATAGTACTATGTCTTTGGTCCTTCCAAATAAACTTTAGAATCAATTTCTCAATATCTATGAAATAACTTGCTGGGTTTATGGCCAGGGTTTCAGGACTTTATAGGTTAATTTAGGAAAACATATGTCATAACAATATTGAGTCTTCTTATCATGAATGAGGATTGTTTCTCCATGTGTTTATATATTCTTTGATTTTTTTCATTGATTTTTCAGTTTTTCTCATGTACATATTGTACATATTTTGTTAGAGATATGCCTAAGTATTTTACTTTCTTAGTGTCAATACTAGTTCATTATTTGTAAAAAAAGTGCAAACGTGAAACAAGATGCTAATAATAAGACAAACTAACTGCAAGATTAGAGTAAGTTTAGAGGGGATGGTGGTAAGAAGAACTAGTGCAGTCATCGCTTACCGTTTGTAGAATTTTTTAAGGTTTAAAATGCCAATAATTTACTATGTGCTGTGTGGTCATATAGATGATTTCATGTAATTGTTACAATTGCATTACAAGGTCAGTATTACTGTATCTATTTATGGAGAAGGGATGATGGTAGATGACTTGGACTTGTCTATTTAATTAGGTTAAGGGAGTATCGGAGGCAGAGCATTGACGAGACGGGGAAGTAGTGTTATCTGTTGAAGATATTTTGATCAACTGAACTGGGGAGAAATGTTCACATATTGAAATGTTCACTTTGTAAGCTAAATAATGTGATTGAATGTATTTAAAAAATGAAAAAAAATATTCACACTGGGCCAGCCCATAACACAGTGGTTAGGGGACCAGATGTCACATGACCGATGGCAAAGTTCAAGTTCTGGACCCAGCAGATTGAAAAACACATCAAGCATGTGTACATGCATGCTCAAAATCCCAGTAGGATAGAGAAATACAGGACTGTATTGTAACTATGCCCTATTGGGAGATACTTTCTCTTTCTCTCTCTCTTTCTCTGTGTGTCTCTCTAGTGCAAGCACACTCACATTCTGGCAAAATTTTAATTTTTAAAAGAATTAACAATAAGAGAAAAATATTCATCTTGAAGTGACATGGCATGATGGTACTATTCTGAAGTTTAATTATAAATTTTAGCATCATTTATTAAGCTAATAATCACTTATTGTGAATAGAAGAATTTTATGTTGACTCAGATCAGATTCCTGTCTGATGGACACTAATAAACCAAACTGATAAAGTTTTCTCTCTGAAAATGTAAAATGAGAAAAAAAATTTTATACATACATATATATAAATATATATGTGTGTGTTTGTTTGTTTTTCTGGAGCAGGTAGCAGTATCTACTGAAAAGGGAAATGGCTATTCTATGGTCCAGAATTGATCATCTATTCTATACTCTGTTCTTATAGACAAGAGCACAATCTTGATTAAAACCACAATTTTTTTCACTGTATCTTGACTACTGAATTAATGTTTTTCCCAGTTCTTTTATCCCTAATATTTCTTTATTATCAGAGGTATGCATTTGAGGTATGTGCATACATATACATCTGTGTGGTATATGTATAATATATTTATATGTCATAATTTACTTTATCAACAAAAGCATGCCATTAGCATAGTACATATTGGAGTAAGTTATTTTGTTTCCATTCTTTAACAAAATATGTTTTGCAAACCTTGTTTGCCTGTAGAATTTCAATGTATTTTACTTGCTATCATAGAACCTAGGACAGTTTAAGATTTTTTTTTTTTTTGGAAAGGTTTTTGCTATAGGGTGTGTGCGCTTGCCAGAAAGACAGAGAGAGACAGAGACAGAAAGTGAGAAATCACTCCCCGGGGAGAATGGCCACTCTGCAATCCCTTCTCCATTCTCCTCTCAGGATCTTCGGCATGCACGCATATGTGCCCGGTGTGAGTTTAAGCCACTAGGATTCGAACTGCAGTCAACTACATGGGAGTCCAGCCAGGTAGCCATTATGTTAACTGCTGGTCCCAGGACAGTTTAACCTTTTTTATATGTGGCTGTTACATCTAAGACAATCTATCTTTAAGTAAGGATAACTTACTCTAGTATGAATTATAGGTATTTTTCTTTTAATTACAGATATCTTGCAATTTAAATGAGCATTGCATTTAAAATAAAGAAATACATATTAAATATCAAACCATAAAATTTCATGCTTATAGAATCTTTGACTGAGAGCTATGTCAGAGATGATGGCCTAGTTCAATTTTCATATTTTACACTCGCGGGAAAGAAAAACTAGTGAGAATAAATATGACTCAGTGCCAATATCAGAACTAAAAGTTGGGTCTTCCTTTTCTAAACAGAGTTTCAGGTCTTGGGAAGATCTTGGCCTCTGAAACTGGATAGGTACATCTTACCAGTTTTGTGATCTTGGGTAATTCCCTTAACCTATTTGTCATTTTTCTCAGCTTTGAGTTAGGAACTATTAAGTAGTTATAGTTTGTCTTCATTTCTCAGGCATCGCAAGAACTAAAGAATGGCTTTATGATCTGAAAGAATGTTTGTGTCTATGTGAGCTGTAAAAGCACACTTACTGTTAATGTTCTTCCTTTATTGTACATGATATAGTTTCGTATAATCACAAAAGGCCAAAGAAAAGTAGCATGGGGTATATTTATCTATATATCTATATATTTATATCTATTTATATATAGATATATAGATATATATTACTTCTTTATTTGAATCAGGAAATTCATCAAAGATCATGAAGCTCCTCTATGACCAGGGCAAATGAAAAACAAAAACCGAGTAGAGAGTCTTTGCCCATGATTCTGAACTCTGACTGCATGTTAATTTATTGGAGTTTTTCTTTTTTTCTTCTTTTTAAAAAACTGTGAATGCCTGGCTCTCACTGCTGGGGTCCGATTTCATTGTTTGGAGTGCAGGGAAGAGGAGAACATTTTATAGAAATCTTGCAGATGATTCTCATGTTCACTTGAGATGGAGATCCTACGGGCTAGACTGAGCTGCGAGTTTTCAATGGGCTACATCAGTTGACTAGTTTTCTGTGGGTTACATGGCTGAGTGAGTAGTGTGAAAAGTTGGAAGGTCTCAGTAGGGAATCTTCCCTAAAGCTATGCATTTCCATTAATGTCTTCCTAAATGCAGCTGTGATCTTACTGAGCCCTGGCTGAACTTCTTCATTTTTATTACTTTTTATTCCAAGCATAAAAGCAATTATAGTGAAATGGGGGTAGTATGAAACTTGGGAAAAGGTGCTTGCCAAATAGAACATGGTGCCTTACTATTTTCCAGATGTCTCGAGTTTGGTTCTGAAAATGAAACTCTCTTGAAGATATCTGAAGACATTACAGCAGTTACAATCTTGGTGTTTCACAACTTTGTATCTTCTTGTCCATATACTTTATTTTCTGTTTAATTAATTCATGAGAAAATTAGGACTCAGCCAGGGTCAATGGAAACCAACATGGCTCTTTTGGTTCAATATTTAGCATGTTATGTACAGGAAATACCTAATAGGAATTGTTAAACTGAGCTAAATTGATCTAAGAAGGCCTGGCATCACTTCCTATGCCCATGGTTTTGGTCAATTTCTCATGATTGACAAGATGACCAAAAGGAGGAATTGTTAAACTGAACTAATCTGGTTCAAAGCAGTCTGTAGATACTGATCTCAATAGCCTCCACATCCTCATCTTGCCTACTCATGAAGTCTCAGAATAAAGGTACTTTCCAAAAATTAGAATTAACTATCTAGTCAGCAATGTCTTCTCCATTCTCCCCATCAACTTCCTGTATTTGTCTTGGCAGATTTGGGTCAGGGAAAGCCCTGAATTGATACCCTTCATTTCATGACTTGGCCTACCTTAGGGCAAATAGGGCTTATGAAAATTTGTTTCCTGAAGAATAGATCCCATCTTCCCAACCCTGGCTTTCTGTCTGGGGTGCTGTTGTGGGTAGGAGGTCCCTAGGTAATGTTCCTCCTTACTGTGGGATATGATATCCAAGTGTAGACCATTTCACAACCTCATCTCTCCCCTGCCCCCAAGTTAGTGTCCATTGTCCACCTGAATGCAAACTGCAGAGCCAGTACTAGCTGAATTAAGACAGAGCTCACCACAACTCCTCAGATGCAGGAGCCTGTCCCTGGCTCCCTTGTGTCTTTTTCATCTCTGTGTCTGCCTATTGTCTGCCTTTCTTCACTCCCCCAGCTATATAGTTGCTATTAAGCCCAAGTCTCTGTGCGACTTGCATGACAACATGGAAGGACTAGATGGCCTGGCTTACTTGAGATAAACTCTGTTCTCCAGCACTCCTAATCTTCCTATACCTTGAGTTTGCTACATTCATTCGGTTTACAGGAAACCATGTGTTATCATGTTCAAATATTTCAGACCTTCATTCTCCTATTGAGTTTGGATACTTTGAATTAACTTCCAGTCCTAGGGAGGGCCCCTTTGTCCCAATCTCCTAACTTCCTTGCAGCCTGAGCACTAAAATGTCAGCCTGTTATGTTAAATACAAATGGAACTTGTTTTGTTCCCAGTCACCACCAACTACCGCCAAATCTGTGAACTTTCTTCTGGATCTGGAATTTGGAAATATTGGCATTATGCACAAACATGTGAATCTCTCTTGATCCATGTGGTTTTTATTATTAAGGTGTGTTTTCCTCATAAGTCCCATAGGTTATAATGTATGTTTTTATGCACATTTATATTTCAGCAAAATACCAAAAATGCCTCTGGCTTCTAGATGCTATATAAGGAAAACATGCTATGTTATGACTGTTTCATTTTCATCTCCTTCTTGCTAAAGCTATTTTTCCTTTAGAAACTCACAGTAAGAGCAGGCAACTGGGAAGGAAGAAATATGCTGCTGGTAAAGAATATTCCCAAGACATTCTGATGCTATTTATTTTATTTTAAATAAATCTGCAAATCAGTTGCATTGAGTTAATACCTGTATACAAGTGTCTAGAGGTGTACAGTTTCATGTTAGATTGAGCTGTCTGCTACACACTCGTCCTGTTTTTTTGTTTGTTTGTTTTTGTTTTTTTAATTTGCTGTAGGGCATGTGCGTTTGCCATAGAGAGATTGTGGAGAGGGGATTGGGGAGGGGGCGGAAGTGAGAAAGCACCTCCTAGGAGAATGGCCATGCTGCAATCTCTTCCCCTCCATTCTACTCTTGGGATTTTGGGGCACACATGGACACATGCCTGGTGTGTTTTTCAGGCCTCTGGGTCCAGTACTTGAACCACACAGTGGGACATGTCAAATACAGCTGCCTTAACCTTCACACCACCTGCTGGCCCTTAAGCCTTTTCTTTACTCAGGTCCATGTGGGTAAGTGGGAGTGATGCTTAGATGACACCTGAAGGATGGGACACTTTATCAGAGTTGTTGGTCTGTAGGAATGTTACTGCAAATGCCTTTGGTTTATTTCTGAACCCTGCGAATTTTATACCCTTCCCCCCCCACTAAAAGAGAAAAAGGAAGGAGAGGCAAAACATTGTTTATGGTGTTTGTGTAATTATGTTAACTCCAGAGGCAAGGGCTGTGGTGGTAGTATCCAGTCTGAATTCCTGCGATGTTGCAAATAAATATTCTATATCAGTTCTGTGCAATATAGTAGCCACTAGCTGCACACGATTACTGAACACTGAAAATACAGCTAGCGTGACTGAGCAACTACGTTTTTTAACTTTTTTTAAATTTAATTCATTTTATTTTAAACTGCCATGTGAGGCTGGTAGCTGTGGTATTGACTAGTGAGAGGTGTGAGGATTAGAGTCCATAGTGAGTGGCTCTTTCATTGCAATACTGAGCTGCTCGAAGTCTGCATGCACATAGTTCATGAGACTTGGGGTTTTCAGCATAACCAATCTCCCCCATCACTAATGCTTCTGGGTTTATTAATCCATTTCCTTTATTTCTTGTCAATGCCTAGTTACCATATTTGTTTAACAAATCTTTCTGCTGCATAGGCTGTTGTGACATGTGCTATTTCTGAAGATACACAACTTTTATTCAGAATGACATTTACATAGATTTGATGAAACAAATTTAATTTCCTCCTACTAAGTAACTCATTTGGTGTGAACAAGTAATTCTCATGTCACTGAGAATGCAGACTTGGAAAAGAGGTGTAAACAGAGGGGAGGAGGTAGAGAGGTATTTTTAATTTACCAAGTTCTGACTATCATTATCTCAATTATTACTTTTTTAAAATCACTCAACAGGTGACCTAGATCAGCAAATCAGAGGCCTGCAGTGCATCATGGAGACATCTAGTACAGCCTCCAGTAGCTTTTCTGCTTGCCCCTTCCCTCTTCATTTCTTCTCCCATAGATTACTACTCAGCCTCTTCCAGGAGTTTCAGTAACTCCTCTCCACTTCTCAGGACAGCCATTTCACTGCCTCTGAGAAGCTCATAATCTACTAGGAGACTAGGACAATTCACTAGACGTGAACTAAGGGAGAGAAGACTTCTCTATTCCTGTTAATGGTTAGAGTTGAGGGCTCCAGATTAAGATGTATGTCATAATGGATTAAAAGTGCATTTCTGGGCCCAGCGGGTGGCATAATGGTTAAGGTGCTGGACTCTCATGTGGCCAATTGTGGTCCAAGTCCCAGACCTGATGGCTTGAAACTCATGGTGGCATGTGTGCATATGTGCCCCAAATTCTAGGAAGAGAATAGAGGAGAAGAGATTTAGGTGTGATCTCACCCCCTGGGGGTGATTTCTCACTTTCCCTCTCACTGTTTCTCTCTGTGTCTCTGGTGAACACACATTCTATGACAAAACAAAAACAAAAACAAAACCCCGTTTAATCCTTAATTTAATTTTAAGTATATCACAAGGTAGAGCAGAGGTGGCTTAGAGGTGGTTTAAGTAATAAAGAATTGTATTTTTAAGTCAACAGTTTGATGTGATGGTTAAAAAGGAGATGCAATCTTTGTACTATCAGAACTGCAATGTCCAGATCACAGAATAAATAGCCTAATCAATGCCTTAGTGATTAAGACATATCAGGAATAATGTATTCAAATTGAAAGGGAGCTATTCCAAATTAAGATGCCTCCTATGGAGAATACACTAGATGAGGAAGACTTCGCTTTCAGCTATTTGGATTTTTTACCAAGGTGTTGTTCGATTGCCTCATGTTTCATCTTCTTTCTTTCTTTTAGACATAAATATATGTTTTGGAAAAGGTACACATGGAAAGTTAGATAGATTGTGAATAGCATATTATAGAAGTTAAAAGAAGAATGTTTATGCTTATTCTGGTTCCAGCACTTGGTAGCTATGTGACCTTGGCTAAGTCACTTTGTTTCTCTGAACACTATTTGTTTGATCTTTACTGTTGTATATGACTGATAATAGGGGGCCAGACAGTGGTGCAGTAGTAAAACATGAGGCTCTTTGAAGTAATCCCACATGGGGAGGTTTTCAGTTCAGGCTCAGAGACTTCCCTATGTATTCCAGGGACACATGTGCCCATCATCTGGGGCTAGCTGGGGGCTAGGGGGTGAATCATGGTATTGAGATCCTGTTGGGGATGCTCTCTCTCTTTCTGTCTTTCTTAGTTGTGGAAAAAATAAATAAACTTTAAAATGAAATATGACTAATAATAGTACCTAAATTGTGAATGGTTGTGAGGATGAAATAAAATCTGTATGGCTCTCAGCTCAGTGCCTGACACTCACTTAAACCTTCAGTAAATGGTTACCATTGTTATTGTTATTATTATTTGTTTCTCTGTAATTATTGGGAGTTATACCAAAAACATTCCCTCCCTATTAAAATAATGCAGACATTTTATTCTTTGCTCAGAATAATAATGCTCCCTTTATGATTGCATTTTGTAATTATTTGATAAGTTATCCATATTAAGTCTGTGGGCAGTTACAAACTTTAATTCTTTTACCTTTATTTGCAACGTAAAAAAATAACAGAATTCATGAAGTAACAGATGAAAAATGTTATCAGTTTTTGAATAATGCATTCAGTTGAAAATTAAATGATTTAAAATATAATTGCTTCTGGGAATGACTTTATGAGCAGTAGAAGGATTTAGTGGAGGAATGAAAAAATAAAGTACTGCACAAAGCACAATTTTATTTCTTACCATGACTTCATGTGGAAGAGTCAGTTACTGCTCTATTTTGTAGAAACATGTCACTTTGATATTACTAAATAGCAATGTTCTATCTTTCCATCACATACTCTAAAGTATGGTTAGTGCATGTTTATGTTGGTGAGCTAGAACACCAGTATGAGTTACATCTTTTCTATGATGGAAACACAATCTGTATTGGATATAACAATTGCTTTGACTTGCTTAAATTGATCTTGTTAATAGTAAACATTTTATTTATTTATTTATTTTTCTTTTTTTAACATTAATATGCTATACATCATTACAGTATACAAACTGAATTTTTCATCTAAAATACACTGTCTGTTGGCTCAATCAAGCACATCAACATATGTGTTATCAACAATTTTTCATTTCTTATGTCTTGTATATTTGCAGTTTTTTTGATTTTTTTGCCATCCTTGATTCCCTATCCCTAACCCTCTGCCCTGTCCAAGCCTCCTCCCATTGTCTCTGGTATCCATCATTGCTTTCTATGCCTTTTGCCCCCCATTTAGTTGATTTGCTAATGAACTTAATTTGTCTAAATATTTGCAATAGCAAGCACAGCTGATATATACATATACAAGAACCCATGTCTGACTTTAGGCATAAACCTCACTGAGTAGAATGAACATACTATAAAATAGTACCTAGCTGGGGCTATATAGATTAAACATTTTTCATCTA
>NW_006209177.1:1374277-1394012 GCF_000334495.1 Tupaia belangeri chinensis | reverse complement strand
TTGTTATTATTATTTTTTAAATTTGCTACAGGGCATACACACTCACCAGAGAGAGACAGAGAAGGAGAGATAGACACAGAAAAAGTAAGAAAGCAAGATCTTGCCAGATCTGGGACTCATACCATGGTCAGTTATGTGGTAGTCCAGTGCCTTAACTACCACGCCACTGCCAGTCCCTTAAATATACTTCTTTACTTCAGGGGCACTTGAGTCCTTAATATAATAATGTTCATTGGGAAACTCCAAAAGAGGAATATGGTAGTGTTTTTCAATCTTTTGATCATCGTGCCATTTTCCTTCTGGATGATTTTGAGCATCTAATGTTCTGTGGATGCCTCTGTCCATGATTTTCAATCTGTAGAGAATTTGGACTTTCCCAAGACAAAACAGCAATTTAGTGGTAGCATTTAGCTATTTCCTACTCACTGTCCAGTGATCATTCCTTTCTAAAATACTAGATTCTTGATTTGACTGTTTTGTTGGGAATTGCTGGTGACCAATGAATCCCTCTTATTTCAGTTTAATAGGGAAGTGAATTTTATGTTATAATCTTAAAGGGCTGGCAGGTGGTGTGGTGGTTAATGTGCTGGACTCCCCCATGGTCCATCACTGTTCAAGTCCCAGACCTGAGAGCTTGCTTTCTTGCTTTCCCTGTTTCTGCTTCTGTCTCTCTCTGGTCAAACTAAATAATAATAATAGTAATAAATGAAATTAAATAAATAATTATTTTAAAATAATCTTAATCTATAAATCATGGGCAGTGGCTAAGAACCCTCTTTTGAAAGTTTGGGGCTTAAAATGTTTCCTGGTGAAGAATTTCCTTTGTTGAGCATATTCTATTTTTCTTTCTTCTTATTTTTCTTTAAAATTTATTCCATGAGAGAGTAAAACAAACAAAGAGACACAGGCACCCCCAACAGGTCCCCCAGCACAATACACCACACTTTCAGCCAGCCTACACTGCAGTGTTTGTGTTTAACTGCCATTCTATACTGCCTTGTGGGAGACTATGAATGCAGAAAATGATGGCTAGCATCATGACATGGCTTTGACTCTCCAATGTAAGCTAGGAATTGTCTTGTCTCAGTGTGAATGCTTGATAGTAGAAGAGATATATACCCATTTATTTCCATCCCTGGAAATGTAAGAAGTGTAGCTTGGTAACCAAGACTTCACTTTTTTCCAGAGAGGCAATTGCTGGAAAAAATATAAACCACATGCTAGGAGTAAATCCACCAAGAGCCCTTATTATAAAGAAACCACCCTTTTGACTGGTTCCTTTCCCCACCCTTTATGCTTTCAAGTACTACTTAGCCTCACTGTGATTGGTAAAGATTTGATTCTAGACACTTCAGAATCTGGATGGAGGGCTCATATCAATTGCTTTCTCTTCCTTTCTTGGCCTTGTTGCTTTTGATTTCTCACTCTCATTGATTAAAGATACCTCCTCACATCATAGGAGTAACCACCTATTTATCTGTACTGCCCTGACCTCCTGGGATGTAGTTCTGTTCTTAAGTGCTGAGGGTAGATTTCCCCACCTGTTGCATGTTGCACAGGGTTTTAGGTGCCACCACTAGGCAAAACCTTCTCAGTCTGAGCTGTCTCATGAGCTTACCAACTACAAGGAGATGTCTAACTTTAAATCAAAATTTAACTATATCAATACAGAAGTCTGGTTGCTCTTTTTTGTAACTTTGGAAAACGGAGCTACCTTGAACTCAGTTGAAATTTGAACCATTTAAGATAAAAAGAAAGAAGAAAGAAAGAAAGAAAGAAGAAAAGAAAAGAAACAAGTCACTCAAGAGTTAGAGAATCCATCTGGTCATAATGTGTAGTATGTGAAAGTGGCATCATGTGATAATATAAATGTGATGTTTCTGATCACAATGGAAGTATAGTTCAGTTTTAACTATTCTAACATGGATGCATTTTCCCACATAAATTTCTAAACTTTCTTTGTTTTTAAAATTTTAGAGGAGATTTTTGTATATATTTGAATGCTGGTTTCTGTCTGTTTTTCTGAGTCATTAATGACTCACTGAACATGAATCATAATAAACTGTTTCTGGTGGCATTTCGTGTTTATTTCTTATTCTCAATGTTGCTTTTGAAATTGCTGGAATACAATTCATATGAAAAAAAATCCTCAAGAAATGTGCTGGATATATATATATATATAGAGAGAGAGAGAGAGAGATTTCCCTTTGTTTGTAATAAATAAATACCAGTTCCTTAGATTTCTATAGTGCTGTAAAGAGCATTCTACATGTGCTGTCTTCTTTGATTATTTATTATAAAATTTTGAAGCAAGAATGTCTGAGGTTCTTATTCTCCTTTTATAAATGAAAAAATTGAGGCTCTGAAAAATCACACTTTTCATAAAATTTTATGTTGCAAATCCAACACACACTTTCATAAACAGGAAAGGAAGTCATTGGTTTAGGTGTTTAAGGGGGAGGGAAGATCTGGCCTTGGGATCTACTGGATTGAGTGGCTTATGCTTAAATTGGACTCTTGTTCCTTGATATCTTTCTTGCTCCTTCCTTTCAACCAAGAATACTATATCCAGCAAGATTATCCTTCATATGGGAAGAGAAGACAAGAACATTCTCAGATAAACAAAACCTGAAAGAATTTACCAACACTAGACCAGCTCTCCAAGAAGTTCCGAAGGAAATGCTATTCCGAGAAAACTAAAGTCAGACACACAAAAATAAGAGTTCTAAATCAACTAAGAAAATGGCCAGCTTAATGGTAGGGACAAGTCCAGAGTTGAACTTTATCTTCCAGAATTTAAATGGAAAGGTCACACCACAAGAGACGATAAAGTACATGAGTTTGAACTGGTGAAATTGAATTTTATAACTTTTTACTGAAACATTACTGATCTTCTATATGCTTTGTTTTCCAGAGTTAATAAGTTTTGTCTTCTCTTGAGTTGTGGACATCCGTGTACCTACTATTCAAATGGAATCCTAACCTGTTTCCTGGCTTTAAGTATTAAGCAAAGTTCTATATTAACATTTTTAGATTTTGATTTATTAAAGTTAAAACTGCCTTTCTTTTTTTTAGAGGTTTTCGCTATAGGGCATGTGCACTCGCCAGACAGACAGAGAGAGACATAGAGACAGAAAGCGAGAAATCACCCCCCAGGGGGGATGGCCACGCCGCAATCCCTTCTCCTCCATTCTCCTCTAGGGATCTTGGGCACGCACGCACACGCACCCAGCGTGAGTTTTAAGCCACCGGGTCCGGGATGCGAACCACGGTCGACCACGTGGCAGTCCAGCGACATAGCCATTACGCTAACTGCTGGTTCCCAAAACTGCCTTTCTTGAAAGTAAAAAAAAAATACCTATTTAGTGACCACAATAAGCTATATAGCCTCAGGTATGTGCTAATTTATAGTATATTCATTCTACCCACAGAGTTTCATGCCTAAAGTCAACTTTCATTCATGGATATGTATATGTAAGCTGAACTTACTATTGAAAGTATTTAGATTAATTAAGATATTTCGTGCATCAAGAAAATGTGGGAAAGAATAAAGGAATGGAAAGCAACTGCAGATACCCAGAGACAGGGTGGAAGGTGGATGGGAAATGGCAAAGGGTGAGAAATAGGGGGGAAAATATATATATACAAGAAACAAGACATGAAAAATTATTTGTTGATGAGAACACATATGATTAAACCACTTTACAGTGTACTCTGGCTGGAAAATCACATTTTGTATGCTGTGGTGATGTTCAGTGAAAGTATGTAAAAATAAATTAATTAATAAAAAAGATAAATAAATACATTTAAAAGAAGAAAGCCTCTCTGACCAGACTTCCCTAAGCAGGGCATTCAAGGCTTCTATCTTCTTGCCCTGTTACATTTTTTTTTTAACACCGTTCACTATCTGATTATACAAACATTTTTGTTTCTTATCTTGTCTATTGTAATATCTGTTTCAGGAAAGGGAAAGATTTGTCTGTTCTTGTTCATAGCCAAATCTGCCAGAACCCTGAACATAAGATACGCTTAAAAATATATGTTTTTGGGGCTGGCAAGTGGCGTGGTGGTTGAGGGCGCTGGACTCCCACATGGCCAACCATGGTTCAAGTCTAGGACCTGGTGGCTTGCTTTCTCACTTCCTCAGTTTCTCTCTGTCTCTCTCTGATCAAACTGGAAAATAACAATGAGAATAATAATAAATAAAGTTAAATAAAATAATTCTAAAAAAAATATGTTTTTAAAAATATTTTTTAATAAACGAATTCATTTTTCAGAATGGCCTCTGCACAAGATAATCGAATACTTGACAATCTTTTATAGCATAACCCTATGTCATAGTTTAGCTAATTTGGTTTACATCCTAACAAAACTCTGATCTCTTTTATCTTTCCTTATGAGGTGTGTGTAGAAAAGAAAAGAAGGGCTGAAGAGGAAGAAGAATTCTGTTTTGCTAAAACACACTTTTGGAAGAAATTAAACAAAGGGCAAGGACACTATGATCAGGAGACTCGGGTATAATAATGAGATAATAGATTACTATCCTTGCTAGGCAAGACAGCTGCAAACATAATAGACAAATATAAAACTATGCAGCAGAAAATGACTATAAGTAATTAGTGGTGAATGGTTTATTAGTCAGGAGAAAAGACAAAAGAAAGAGTGGTTTGAGGGAAGTATAGATTTCAAACCTGTGGCCTTTGTGGTCAGGACTTAGAACCTACAATACAGGGAGAGTTGGGTTTTTGGAAGGGAAATTTAGCTCCCTTTATAAAGATGCAAGGTCCTTTCTCATGAATGCCTTCACTATGTGTTACTACTACCAATAACAATAATGATCACAAAAGCTAACTCTGACTGAGCATTTTCTATGTGCCAACATTGTGCTAAGCGTATTGTGTCTGTTATTTGGTTTAACCCTTACTATCACTCTATAAGGGAAAGGCTTTAAAAATTTCAATTTTTCCCAGCATAACTACAGTGCATATTGGTCATGTCAAAGACATTACCATATACATTAACATCTATAACTATTTTAAAATTTAGGAAACTGAGGCAAAGTAACTCGCCAGATATATGACACTTCTTCTGTAGCCAGTTAGACTCATTGTTTTTGTTTGTTTGTTTGTTTGTTTGCTTTTTGGTTGGAAAGACAGAATGTATTTTTGTGTTTAGAAGGATTCAATTATGACTTTAATGCACAGGATAAAGTCCTTCAAACCATCATAACTGCTGTGAGTTCAAGATAATAGGGCATATTTCCCAGAAGCCAATGTCCTCCAGTAGTGAGGTTGGTATGTCTGGAGAGACATTAGCATTTAAAGGCACTAAGGAACCCTATAGAGTGTAAGAAGTTTCATTTTGCCTCTATTTATTGGCTGTCTTGTTGTTTCCAACACAAAATACCATATTCATTTCAAGGCACGTTTACTAATAAAGCAGGCACAGGAAAAGAGGTATTGCAAAGGTGGTTGTGAGCCCAAACTTTGAAGTCAGACTTTCATTTCTTCATTCATGCAATAAATATTTGTTAAACACTCACTTTGTGCTTGGTGCTGGGGCTAAAACAGTGAACCAGACTGATCTTACCTCTCATGATCTTAGGTTCTTCTCTCATGATTGTAGGTTCTTATGAGGGAACACAGAAAGCTTTATTTTTACTTTAAAATTTTATTTTATTTAAGATAGTGAGTGCATACACATGCATCAGAGAGAAAGGGAGAGACAGGGAGAGAGAAAAACATCCTTAATGGGGTCTCATTTTGCCATGATCCCTTTCCCCAGACCTCCAGCTGATCAGGATCTTGGGCACACCAGTGCACATGTTGTGTATTCAGGCTGATCCACGGATCTGAACCCACAGTTGGCCATGTAGCTTCCAGTGCTGCAGTCCAATTTGCTACTGACTGCACCATTGAGGCTCTTTAGATAAAGGAGGAGAAACAGTCTTTTAGAGTCAATGGTATTTAAGCTGAGTCCTGAAGGACGAGAAAGGAAGCCGGTTGGAGTGTTGTCGAAAGATGAGTTGTCTCACTCTGCTGTTTGAAACATTGCGGTGGAGTCAGCTCAATAGGAAAAAGCCTCAGTGCCTTAGTGTGCGATGCAGATGTCTTCATGATCCGATCCCTGCTTGCCTATGTCTGCAGCTTACTCTTCAGTACCTCTCCCACACTGCTTGATGTTTTCCACCTCCTTGCCATTGCACACACTGTGCCCATGAGTGGCTCTGAATTCCTTTCCCAAACTTGTTTCCTGGTAAATTGCTATTGATCCTTTGAGACTCAACTCAAGGGGCAACTTCTTATTTCCTCAAGCAGAACTGATCACATCCTTTTTTGTGACCCGTACTATATTTAGTGGCTAGATCATCCTCCAGTGCATTTATCTACTGTCAGATCAGACAGGTTCAAAATCTAGCTTTCTCACTTGACCTTCATGATTAGTGTCTTCCTCAGCAATAAAGTCAAGTTCTGTACCTAGCTTAGGTATAGAACTGTGAGATGTAAGGATTTGTTGTTGTTGTTGTTTGTTTTGTCTTCAGAACTTGTCATTTCTGAGTGCCCACTAACAAATCTAACTGGCTTGGTATGTTTGACTCCATGTGCAAAGATATTTGACACACATAGGAGGCATTGTACCAGGAGGTAAATATCTTTCAGTGAGAATATAAATAAGTTTTTCCCAGGCACACAAATCCGGCAAATGTTTTTACAGAGAGAAAAGAGGTCTTTCCTCCTGTACTGCCTACTGTCCTGGGCAAAATTTTGTGTTAGTTGGGTTTGAATGTGAAGGCATCACTTAATATTTCTCACACTTGCAAACTTTTACCTTTCTCTCTTTCTCTCAAGTTAAAGGTTATTTTTATTTCCCAGGATGTTGGAGACCATGATTATCTTAGTAGGAAGTTTTTCAGAGCCTGTGCTTTCATTTCAGATTTGAATGTTTAACTTCTCGTACCTTTTGCATTAAAGCCCATATGTTTGTTCCAAAGAGCATGAAGTGATTAATTGAGTCATTAAGACAACTGTTGCCTTATTAGGGATCCAAGAAAGCTGAATGGAATGCTAGAAGTGAAGACTAACCACATTTATTTCTTTTTCACTGCACATGTGCATATGTGTTTTCCAAGTAAATGATTCTACAGTGCAAATTTGCAAATGGATGAGACTTGAAGAGATTGCTAATGCTTTAGAGATAGCTAATGCATTCGAATCCAATAAGAACTTGACAGCTTAGGAGGAGTGGCCAATTCAAGCAAAATAATAAAGGCAAAATGGCTCCACAAACAAACTTGACAGGAGAGACAAACTAAAATGAGAATTTTAATTGATCATAAATTCAATGAGTTCATCTTAGCTACAGTAATGGAAATATGAAATGTAGAACAGGAGAAATGATAATACTGATACCCTCTGTGCTGATCATATCTCCCCTTCAGTCCTATGTGAAACCAGGGCTGGCAGTGGCCCTGTTTTATTCATTTATATTTTTCCTTGTATAATATTGATTACTTTCGATGCTCCCTTCTCCCTATGTTTTCCCTTTAGTCTTTATTTTGGAGACGTAACATTTTCTGTTTTTCATCAAGTGATAAGCAAAAGGAGTGTCTCTGACTAGAGCCCTTCTTTGTAATCAAATTTGCTACCCAATAGCTCCATGTATAGACATTTTGGAGCCACATTTTTAGAGAATGTAGGCAAATTTCAGCACATTCAGAGGGAACTGTTCAAATCCTTTGAGGACCAGTTTGGAGAATCCAGTGAAGGCTAATCTGAGGAGAAACAGTGTGTAGTGGGGACGGGATGCAGTATCATGGAATCATACAGACTTTGACTCACTTGGGCAGGGAAGCCTTCCCATGTGGTTCTGTCTCACAGGCCCCTAAGGGCAGTAAGCTTTTCACAAATAAGGGAATGTGGGTTCTGCAAACTCTCACCTACACCTTGAGGAACTGAATTCAAGTGAAATGATTCTGCTGATAAATCTACAAGTGAAAAGGACTGATAAATGTAAGAAACACCTGGCACAGATGTTGCCATGGAATACACGTTGACATAATTTGTACCCATCATTATTATTATTATTACTGAGAGCCAACTTAGGTTTAAGGTGTGATGAGCAAGTGCAGTTGTAATCTTCATATCTGGCAGTGCCTCTGTCACTGTGTTGGCCTGAATTTGATTCTTTCACGGCCCTGACTCTGACCCATGGAGTGTCTCCCACATCATACTCAGGTCCAGCCAGACTGGGTGCAGTCAATTCTAATACATCCTGCCTGTCTGCATGTTCACAAAGTTCTATCCTTCAAGTATACAGGTCTCCTGCCTCCATTTCACAGGGTTTAGTGATTGCATTTCTAGTGCTCTCTTGTCGCTAATTTTTATTCTTAATTCCAAGTGCACAGATCCATGTGATGCTTCTCTGGGGTGTTAATTCCCTATAAGGTGCTGGAATGCCTTCTGTGAATGTGCTAGAATGCTACTGCTTTTGTGTGGGATGAGGTTTTGCAGTCAGAACTTCATGGGTTTAAGCAAGAAAAAAGAATTTTCCCTGTTCTGAATCTTTCCTGGAACATGTTCACTCATTACTCATTCTTTTCTCTGGGTACTTCCTGGCTAATAGGGCAAGCATCCCCAAAGCAAATGTAGCATCAGAAGAACTGTCTGGCTCAGTATTTAACTGTTTGATGTTCACCACATGTACGTTATAATGCAGTTATTCCTGAGTAATCTAAATTTTGTGGCTTCATTCCATTTTTAGATAAATTGGATATTTCCCTCCATGACCCAAAAATATCTAAGGACAAGTGTCTATCTATAAGCCAACAGCAGATTTTATTATAATGAGCTGTGCCATGAGGAACAAATTGACCTTGTGATCTGTGTTTTAGTAGGAAATGCATAACATTAACTTGAACAAAACAAATCTTTAAGTCCTCAAGTTTAAAAACGCTTATGTCCATTTGCTCAGTTTCACTGTGAACATTTTGTTGCTATTTTATCCTGCAGAAGCAGTGAGGAGTGATTTTCTTTGGAACTAGGTTAACTAGAACAATGTCACTGATTTTCTTTTTCTTTTCATAATATCATTTCTTTTTTAAATGTTTTATTTATAAAAAGTTAAAATTTTAGAAAAAGTCCAAAAGAGTTTACAAATTACCCATAAATCCTATAATCCCATTATTTTAAATAACTATTATGGACATTTTGTTCTGACATTTCTAATCACCATTCTCTCCTTCCCTCTATATATTCATTTATATATCTATATACCTACCTATCTAGAATGAAATACCTATCCATGTAATTCTAATATATAGGTTGTCATTAATATAATTTTATAGTAACATTTTAAATGATTACATAATGCTGTTTTAATTTTTGTATAACAGGTTATTTAACTCGTCTTTCATAACAGCCAGAAACCAGAATTATTTCTCATTTATCACTCATAAGTATTATTACAAAGGAAAACCTGATAAATAGTACATAGAGACCTCCTATTAAGTTAGTATAGATTCCTAGAAATAGAATTAGGATGTGAAATTGCAGGAACATTTTTCAGAATCATGATATTCTTTCATTTATTCAGCATATATTTATTAAGAATCTACTATGTGTAAGGATCTCTTGTAGCAGTGTATGTAGCAGTGGACAAAAAAATCCAAAACAGCAAAAACAAATGAAACCTATTGTCATCATGGTGCTGATATTTTAATGAGGAAAAATGGACAATTAAAAAAAGAGGAAATGTATAGTATTTTATATATTATAAAGTCATCCTCCAGTGATGATGTGTATTTTGAGAAAAATAATGCAGAGTAACAGGATGAGGTTAGACATGGAGTGGAGTTACTACATAAGATGGTCAAATTAGATCTCCCTACTAAGGTGATATCTGAAGGCAAACCTGGCGAGGTCAAGGGAGGGAGCCACTTAAACATCAGGAGATAGGAGCATGGGAATGGCAAACATGTAAAGATACTGACTCAGGCATGTGTACAGGGCACTGAGAGAACGAAAAAGAAATCAGAATGGCTTCAGCACAGTGAGTGCAGAGAAAGCACAGGCCATGCAAGTCCAGGTGTAATGACTGAGCAGGGGAAGGGGGATGACCAATTGCACAGAGGCTATAAGACTTTTGGGACTTTGGCTTTCTCTGAGGAAGAGAAAGGTCATTTGAAGGTTTTGAGCCAAGAAGAGATACAATCTGATTTAATTATTGTTATTATTATTTTTGGAAAGGTTTTTGCCATAGGGTGCGTGCACTCACCAGAAAGGCAGAGAGAGACAGAGACAGAAAGCAAGAAATCATCTTCAAGGGGGGGATGGCCACGCCACAATCCCATCTCCTCCATTCTCCTCTCAGGATCTTGGGCACACACGCACACACGCCTGGCATAAATTTAAGCCACTGGGTCCGGGACTTGAACCACGGTCGACTATATGGGAGTCCAGCGACATAGCCATTATGCTGATTGCTGGTCCCGATGTGTGTATTCTTAAGGCATGTACAGGAGGGATACTGTGTTGCAACCATGCAACACAAGTGTGCCTGGTGGAGGTTTATGTGATTATTTAAGGCAGCCAGGTAAGTTCTCTCTGACAGAGTAATATTCAAGCAGTGTATTTAAAAGGTAAAAAGGAGCACCTGTGAAAATAGCAGGAGGAAAAGGAATCCAGAAAGTAGCATGGACAAAAGTGTTTTAGTTGCTTTGTTTTTGTTTTTGTTTTGATTATTTGTAAGGTTGAACATAGTGTTTTATATTTACAGCCATTCACAGTTGTTTGGTGAACTTTTCATTTGTATCTTCCACTGTTTTTCTTTGGGCAGCGTTCACTCTTTTCTCAGTGGTTTGAAAAACAATAGTAAGGGCATTAAAAATTGCTTTGTCTTATCTGCTATATTTGTGACAATATTTTTCCAAATTTGTTTCTTTCCTTTTAGTTGGTTAAGTTTTTGCTATTTTCCCCATTGTATATGGTTAAGTTTGGTTACTAAATCTGCTTACCCTAAGTACATAGAGTCCATTTTAGGGTTCCACCTTCTATCGCATTGGTCAGCCAGCTAGCTCTGGAATACTCATCGAAGGATACTAGCCTTTGGGAGGGTAGTTCTGGACTTAGCATTCTTGTTTTACAGATTTTCTTCAATTATACTCCAATATTCTTCATAGGGATTTTAGTCTTTTGTAAAGAATTTAGTTCATTTTTATTAAGAGCTTAAATTATGATTGTGTTAAATCTCTGAGTAATTAAGAGATGAATTAAAATTTTTGCTGTATTAATTTTTTCCATCTAAGAATCAAGTTTATCTTTCTATTTCTTCAAATCCTTTATGCTGTCAGTGAAATTTAATATTCTCTTTAGATAGGTCCCGTGTTTTAATTTAGGCTACTGTGAGTGGAATCTTTTATTTTTATCAGATGCAAATCTGATCATATTACTTCTTCCATTATCATTGATAATGTTCTGATATATTTTACTTATCATTTTCAGTCTTTTATTTAGAACTATGTATTTATATAGCTTTGGTTATTTTTAGTTTACTATTATTATGAATAATGCTATGATTAACATATTTTCCTCGTGTTTCTAACAGCTTCTTCATATTAGTTTTTCTAGTTGTTTTTCCACACAGAAAGCCACTTTTAGGCAGTGGTACTATCTTCCTATGCATTATAGTCACTTAAGACACTTTTAAAGGGACCAGCAGGTGGCATGGTGGTCAAGGCACTGCATTCTCACATGGCTGACCACAGAGTCCCAGACCCAGCAACTTGAAAATCACACCAAATGTGTGTGCATGTGTACCCAAAATCCCAAGGGGAGAGTGAAGGGGAAGAGATTGCAGTGCGGCCATTCCCCCTGGGGAATAGGGAGGTGATTTCTCACTTTCCCTCTCTCTGTCTCTGTCTGGGGAGTGTATGTACCCTTTGGCCAGAACCTAAAAAGAGAGAGAGAGACTTTTAGAAATTTAGATTCCTCAGTACTGTTTTCAGAGATGCTGTTACAGTGGGCACTTGTGAGGAAAGTGGCCAGAGGATCACACAGAATTACAGTTTAGACCTTCCAGAAGAGGATGCCTTTCTTTTATCACAACAGTTGAGTGGATTATTTGTTGCTGACTGCATATTAAATTCTTAACACTTTCTCTGCACTGAGCGCTTGTGTGCATGTGTACCCAAAATCCCAAGGGGAGAGTGAAGGGGAAGAGATTGCAGTGCGGCCATTCCCCCTGGGGAATAGGGAGGTGATTTCTCACTTTCCCTCTCTCTGTCTCTGTCTGGGGAGTGTATGTACCCTTTGGCCAGAACCTAAAAAGAGAGAGAGAGACTTTTAGAAATTTAGATTCCTCAGTACTGTTTTCAGAGATGCTGTTACAGTGGGCACTTGTGAGGAAAGTGGCCAGAGGATCACACAGAATTACAGTTTAGACCTTCCAGAAGAGGATGCCTTTCTTTTATCACAACAGTTGAGTGGATTATTTGTTGCTGACTGCATATTAAATTCTTAACACTTTCTCTGCACTGAGCGCTAATATTATAAATTGAGGTTTAAACATTATGGAGACAATGGTGATTCAACAACTCTAGCAATGAAATATTTGAAAATAACTTTTTGAACTATGTCAATCCTGAGAAGAAAAATCTAGTCTATCAAGATTTCTGGAATTGACGTGCTGGCATAGTTGGAAACTTCCCTCAGCATGTGACATAATTTCCTCTTATAGAAAAGAACATTAAAAATACTAGCCAAAACATTAGGACAGATTGTCCCTAAATGTAAGATATAGCTGATGAATAGGTGCATTAGATTAATCTGGTTTAAGTGGCAGCGTCCAGATTTATGATTTTGCAGAAGTATGGTGATAGTTTGAAAAACCAAATAACATTGTATGGAATTCCCAGGATTCAGTCCCTTGATATGACCTTGATGTAGACTACAGTGAGGTCTGGTGACTGTAGTATCCCAGACCACATCTTCCTTATTCCCCTCTACCTGCGTAGCATGAAAGCTGACTACTAAGGTCCTTTCATCTGTTTGCGTTTTCAATGAACCAGCACTCTCCTCCAGGATTCCCTGCAACTTACTGCCATTGCAGAGACTTTAGACAATTAGGGTTTCTGTTAGCTTTATTTCTATGCTGGCTAAGAAATACTTCACTTTTGGCTTCCTTGCACAATTTTTCTACCACTCAGATTGTTCATTCTCCAGGTCCCCCACCCCTGTTTTAGAGGTTTTTGCTATAGGGCACGTGCGCTCGCTGGAAAGACAGAGAGAGACAGAGAGACAGAAAGCGAGAAATCACCCCCCAGGGGAGATGGCCATGCCGCAATCCCTTCTCCTCCATTCTCCTCTCAGGATCTTGGGCACGCACGCACAGGCGCCCGGCGTGAGTTTAAACCACTGGATCTGGGACTCGAACCTCGGTGGACTAAATGAGAGTCCAGCGACATAGACATAGCCATTACTCTAACTGCTGGTCATTCCATGTCCCTTTTCATCTTTCTGATCTCTAACCTTTGAGATGCTCAGGGATCGCCACTGTCTACGCTAGTTTTTTAAAATAATTTTTTTAACTTTATTTATCTATTTATTTTAATTTGACCAGAGAGGGACAGAGTGAGAGAGAGAGTAAAAGCAAGAGTAAGAGAGAGAGAGATAGTGAGAGAGCAAGCTGCTAGGTCTGAGATGTGAACCATGGTCAGCCATGTGGGAGTCCAGTGCCCTTAACCACCTACACCACCTGCCAGCCACTGTCTACACTCTTAAGGTGATCTTAGCTGCATTCATGATCCCATATACACACATATGTACATGTCTCAGAAAAGAAAGGGAGAAAATTGGGGAAAGATAGAGGGAAAGTACTTAAGCAACATTTATGTACTACCTTATAACATTTATTGAATAACCACATTGTGCCCGGGACTGGCAATATTGCTATTATTCAGTACATTATTTAATTAAATCACAATGATGCTCTACTATGCTGTACTACACTATATTATACTGAACTATACTTGGCTTCTCTCTTGTTGCCATTCCATGTAGATCTCAACTCCCACTCCCTTTTTTCTTTTGGAGAGTTTTTTTGCTATAGGGCGCATGCGCTCGCCAGACAGACAGAGAGAGACAGAGAGACAGAAAGCAAGAAATCACCCCCCAGAGGGGATGGTCACGCCGCAATCCCTTCTCCTCCATTCTCCTCTCAGGATCTTGGGCACGCACGCACACGTGCCCAGCGTGAGTTCTAAGCCACCAGGCCCGGGACGCGAACCGCGGTCGACTACGTGGGAGTCCAGCGACACAGCCATTACGCTAACTGCTGGTTCCCAGTCTCAACCCCTTTTGAAAGACATTTTTTTTTTCAGCAATTTTCCCAATCGTTACATTACCAAGTGTTTATTCAATGGACCATTTATAATACAAGCAATCTGTAATTTTTTCGGTCTTAAAAACAGAACCCTTTCTCCACACATCTTTCCCCAGACTACCACATCCATTCTTTGCTCTTTTTTAGCAAACCCATTGAAGAGTTGTTTGCGTTGACCATTTTCAGTGGCTCCATTCCTGTTCTCCCTTGACTACACCCCAATCAGGTCTTACTGCTCCTATTTTGCTAAAACAGCTCTTTCCTGTGTCAGCAATGAAATCCACATTACTAAATCCATGATCAATTATCAGCCATCATCTTCCTTCACCTGAAAGTAGCAGTTCACAAAGCCCATTATTCCCTCTGTTATAACACTTTCTTGATGTAGCTTTTAGTGTTTCTCTGTCTCTGATTTTCCTCTGACCTCACTGTCTGCTCAGTTTTTTTTTTTTTTCCTGATTATTCCTCCTCTTCACTAACTTTCAAAATTGTAGTGCCCAGGTCTTGGCTAGGTTTTAGACATCTTTCTCCATCCATACTCATACATTAGGTTGATCGATTAGATTAGTTAGTGGTGTTGTAACAAAGTATCACAATTCTGGAAGCCAGAAGTCTGAGATAAAGATTTTGACAGAACTAGTTGCTTTTCAAGGCTATGATGGAAGGTCTGTTCTAAGTCTTATAGATAGATATCTGTTTTCCTGTGCATGTGATATTCTCTGTGTGTGTCCAAATTTCCCCCTTTCTTAAGGACACCAATCATATTGGAATAGGGGCAACCTAATCCCTTATTTTAACTTCATTACCTCTGTAAAGACCTTATCTCCAAATAAGGTCACATCTTGAGGTTGGAACTCCAAGATATGAATTTTGAGGGGACACAATAATGGTTGATTTTATTAAATAACTTAGCTCTGAATGCCATCCAAATGATGGTGGATACCCAAATTACTTCTACAACTTGAGCTCTTCCTATCATCTCCTGCTGCCTGGTTTATGACTTCTCTGGGATATCTAATAGATATCTTAGATTCATCCTAACCTCCTGATCTCTACATCTTACCCTTTATGAACACTGCTCCTCCTTAGCCTTCCTCATTTCAATAAATAAAATCATCACTCTTCCAGTTTCTTAGGTTAGAAGTCATAGTGTTATCCATAACTTTCATACCTAACATCTAATCCATCAGCTAACTTTGTTTCATATTGAAAATTCATCCAGAGCATGACCACTTCCCATTACACCCTCTGCTACTAACCCGATCTGAGTTACCAGCTTCTTCCACCTAAATTATTGAAGATAGTCTCTTGATAGGTCCCCCTGCTTCATCCCTTGTCCATTATGGCATAGTCTAATCACAGAAGCCAGGGTGGTTTTTAAAACATGAGTCAGATTGGATCAATTCTGTGCTTTTATTTTATTTAAGAATTGCTTTATTTAACCTTATTAATTTATGTATTTATTTTAATTTGACCAGAGAGGAATAGAGCAAGAGAGGGAGAGAGAGGGAAAGTGAGAAAGCAAGCAGCCAGGTCCAGGACTCAAACCGTGGTTGGCTATGTGGGAGTCCAGCACCCTCACCCACCATACCACCTGTTGGCCCCCTGTCAGTTCTGTGCTTTGAGCCTTCATTGGCTTCCATATCAATGGCCTAACAGGTCTTTAATGACATTGGGCCCTACTTAAATACCCTTCCAACCATATTTATGTCCTACCATGCTTCATCCTACTCATTCTTCTCCTTCTTCTAGTTACATAGGGCCCCTTGCTGTTTTTTCAGATAGGCACGGTGTCATGTTAAAGGCTTTTGTACTATTCCTGGGCTCTGCTTGAAATGCTTTTCTCCAAGTTGACAGGACAGTTTAGTCTGTTACCTCTGTCAACTCTTTGCTCAAGTATTACTTTCACAGTAAGGCCTTTCCTGATCTCTCTGCTTAGAATTTCAAACCCCTTTCTTCCTCCCCAGCACTCTGTCCCCTTGTCCTGCTTTTTCCACACAATTTATCACCATCTAATAAACGATATATCATTTTGTATTGTCCGTTTTTTTCCACAGAACATCACAGGTCCCTTTGCTTAGAGATTTATATATACAAAATCCATGCTTGATCTGAAGAAACATTAGTTGACTTCCTCACTCTTTCTTTAGCCAACAGTCATTGCATGCCTTCTTTTCTCTGCCAGACCTTGTGTGGAACAATAGGGACACAAAGATGAGGACATCAAGATCTTTGTCCTTGCCCTTGAGGAAATCACAGTCTAATCAGAGAGAAAGACACGAGACCCAGTTTACCCAGAGGGAATGACACATGGCCACGTGAATGACAAACACCACTGATCTGGAGGGACTGTTCCTAACAAACTGGGAAATAGTCACTCACCAAGTCAAACCCAAATGTGCCCTTCCCCAAGGCGGCTCTGACTTTGCAATTTTCCTGTATCTGTAGAAGTAACAAATGCTCATCTCCACAACATCTCTGATTTATATGCTTGTGAAATCATGACTGTGATTATTTATGCAAATGAAACTACTTTCAAACTTCAACAGAGTCTTTATTTAGTGTTTGTGAGACTGAGGACTCTGCACTACTACAGGGGCCTCTCACTTTCAGTAGGAGTCAGGTCTGATTTCAAATTCAGGAACAGAGCTGCTATTTAAGGAACCCTGCTGTGAGATCTTTTTTGAAGCAAAGTCTTTTTATTTCAAAGTGAATAATCTCCCCCAATTTATCTTCTTTGTATGATTTGAAAAAGGTCTGATGCATGCACTTCTAATACATGGGAATTTGAGTTTGTGCATGATAGAGCTGAAAGAACCCTAGATTGAGTCTTTGTCCGAGCACTGCAACTGATTGATTCTGTAACTTTGGACAAGTTTTTTCTTTTCCTCTCCTCTTTTCTTTTTTCTCTTCTTTTCTTTTTTTTTCTTTTTTATTTCACTTTCCTGGTTTCTCAATTTCCCTTTTTACCAAGCAAACAACTGCATTGCCTGTCCCCTAAGGTTACTTGCCATTCATAGAATCTGTGATTCTATTAATTTCCACTGTCCTTGCTTTTTCCAACTACTTACTTGACCTCTTCCCAAACCCTTGGTTTACAGTGAATTCTCACTGAACCCTGTAAGTACTGAACCTAATTTATGCCCTGTGGAAACTAAACACCAGATTTCACTTTCTTTTATTTATTTATTTTTAGTTATCTATCCCACGAGATTTTAGAACCTGTCCATATAAACGGGGCTGTGTTATTCTAACTATTATTTTTAAACAATACTTATCTCAGGACAGTCTATGGTGTGGTGGTTAAGGCAACTGGATCTCACATGCTGCATGGTTCCAGTTCCAGACTTGGCAGCTTGAGAAACACACCAGGCACATTTGTGTGTGTATGTGTGTGTGTCTGTGTGTGTCTGTGTGCCCAAAGTACCAAATGGAGAAGAGATTGCCACTTGATCATTTCCTGTGGTAGGTGCTTTCTTGTTCTCTCTCTCTCTCTCTCTCTCTGTGTGTGTGTGTATCTGGAAAGCACACATACACCTTGGTAAAGAAAAAAATGATCAGGAATATAAATAAATGTTAATACACAATTTGATGCACTTAATACACTTTTTTTCCTCTTACAAATCCCATTGGAAGTAGAAAGTGTTTTGTGAAAGCAAATGCTGAGATTCAGCATTATACATATATAGTTTGTTATTCCATAGACACTTACTTCTTATGTTCCAGAAGCAACTTGAAATAACTACAAAAATTAACTTATTGAATTGTTATTTAACCCTATGTGACACTAGGCACAGATGATTTAGGCAAAGCTGAGACTTGGACTCATGGATTTTTTTCCCTACACTAACCTAAGGAAATTGCCTAAATTCACCTGGCCACTCCTTTGGGAAGCCAGGGTTTCTAGTTTTCCCTTACCTAAGGCTCTGTCAATGTACATTTCTAAGTGTATCATTACCTACATTCATGTCCCCTATCTCTGGACATTATCTATGTTGTGTCTGGGGTTTTCCTGACATAGTTTCCCTGTGTCACCTAATGGTATGATCTCTCTGCCTTTGGCAGTTTCTAATATGAAGATACATTGTTTTGTAGAGAATAGCCTTGCTGCTGGCCCCCAATTTACCCATTTGAAGTGTCCAATTCAAAGGTTTTAGTATATGGTTTTTGATTTTGTTAAGAGGTTTTCGCTATAGGATGCATGCGCTCGCCAGACAGACAGAGACAGAGAGACAGAAAGCGAGAAATCACCCCCCAGGGGGGATAGCCACGCCCCAATTCCTTCTCCTCCATTCTCCTCTCGGGATCTTGGGCATGCACGCACATGCGCCCGGCATGAGTTTTAAGCCACTGGGTCCAGGACGTGGGAGTCCAGCGACATAGCCATTATGCTAACTGCTGGTTCCCTGCATCTGCTTGTTCCGATGGACTTTCTTAGATAATCTTTCTTGATTTTCTCTTCTATAAAATAGTGATAGTGGAGTTGAGCAAAATCAATGAATAGAATCCTAATAAACTAAGAGTGTTTTTAGCAACCTGTCCCCTAAGGTTACTTGCCATTCATAGAATCTGTGATTCTATTAATTTCCACTGTCCTTGCTTTTTCCAACTACTTACTTGACCTCTTCCCAAACCCTTGGTTTACAGTGAATTCTCACTGAACCCTGTAAGTACTGAACCTAATTTATGCCCTGTGGAAACTAAACACCAGATTTCACTTTCTTTTATTTATTTATTTTTAGTATCCTATCCCACGAGATTTTAGAACCTGTCCATATAAACGGGGCTGTGTTATTCTAACTATTATAACAATACTTATCTCAGGACAGTCTATGGTGTGGTGGTTAAGGCAACTGGATCTCACATGCTGCATGGTTCCAGTTCCAGACTTGGCAGCTTGAGAAACACACCAGGCACATTTGTGTGTGTATGTGTGTGTGTCTGTGTGTGTCTGTGTGCCCAAAGTACCAAATGGAGAAGAGATTGCCACTTGATCATTTCCTGTGGGAGGTGCTTTCTTGTTCTCTCTCTCTCTCTCTCTCTCTGTGTGTGTGTGTATCTGGAAAGCACACATACACCTTGGTAAAGAAAAAAATGATCAGGAATATAAATAAATGTTAATACACAATTTGATGCACTTAATACACTTTTTTTCCTCTTACAAATCCCATTGGAAGTAGAAAGTGTTTTGTGAAAGCAAATGCTGAGATTCAGCATTATACATATATAGTTTGTTATTCCATAGACACTTACTTCTTATGTTCCAGAAGCAACTTGAAATAACTACAAAAATTAACTTATTGAATTGTTATTTAACCCTATGTGACACTAGGCACAGATGATTTAGGCAAAGCTGAGA
>NW_006209177.1:1345605-1374223 GCF_000334495.1 Tupaia belangeri chinensis | reverse complement strand
CCTACACTAACCTAAGGAAATTGCCTAAATTCTCCTGGCCACTCCTTTGGGAAGCCAGGGTTTCTAGTTTTCCCTTACCTAAGGCTCTGTCAATGTACATTTCTAAGTGTATCATTACCTACATTCATGTCCCCTATCTCTGGACATTATCTATGTTGTGTCTGGGGTTTTCCTGACATAGTTTCCCTGTGTCACCTAATGGTATGATCTCTCTGCCTTTGGCAGTTTCTAATATGAAGATACATTGTTTTGTAGAGAATAGCCTTGTCAATTGATGTTGTCTTAGTTAATGTTTGTTAGCATCTGCGTCTGCTTGTTCTTTTTTTATTTTTGGAGAGGTTTTCGCTATAGGATGCATGCGCTCGCCAGACAGACAGAGACAGAGAGACAGAAAGCGAGAAATCACCCCCCAGGGGGGATAGCCACGCCCCAATTCCTTCTCCTCCATTCTCCTCTCGGGATCTTGGGCATGCACGCACATGCGCCCGGCATGAGTTTTAAGCCACTGGGTCCAGGACGTGGGAGTCCAGCGACATAGCCATTATGCTAACTGCTGGTTCCCTGCATCTGCTTGTTCCGATGGACTTTCTTAGATAATCTTTCTTGATTTTCTCTTCTATAAAATAGTGATAGTGGAGTTGAGCAAAATCAATGAATAGAATCCTAATAAACTAAGAGTGTTTTTATCAACTCTTTGAGTTTCTAAGTAATTCTGCTTTATAGATGAGTAGGTTTCCATCATTGTCAAAAATGATTAATAAAGTATGGTAGATATGAACTATAAAATACTATACCATTGTCACAAGAAATGAACTAGATGAATATATGGCAACATGGATGGATATTTAAAAACACAGTATTAAATGGGAACTAGTATCAATTTGTGATCTATAGAGTAATATCATTTATGTAGATAAAACACACAGACACAGATGTCAGAAGTATATTTACAAATATGCATATATATCCAAGGAGATTTTGCTTTTAGTTTAGCTATAGGGCATGTGTGTTGGCAGGAGAGAGCAGAGAAAGTGAGAGAGTGAGAGGGAGACAGAGAGAGGGAAAGTGATAAGTTACTACCTTTCAAGGAGGATGGGCATGCTGCAATCCCTTCTTCCCAGTCTCCTCTTGGGTCTTTAGGCATGTGTGCATGCTTCTGGTGTGATTTTCAAGCCTTCTGAGTCCAGGACTCTAACTATGCAGTCTGCCATGTAGTATCCAGTGCTTTAACCACCACACCATCTGTTGGCCCCATAAATATTATAAAAATATTGGAGTGGATGCCTAAGAAGGATGAGAGTAAGGATAGGCAGTAAAGGGAGCAAAGTAGGTGCCTTTGCATGAGCTCTTCACTGAGCCAGGCAGCGTGCTGTGGTATGAAGAGCAGTGGCTCCAAATTCCAGTCTTCCACCCATTAGTTTGATATCATTGGGTAGGATTATTACTATTTTTAAAATTTTTGCCAGAGGGCATGAACATTTGCTCAGTACAGACAGAGATGCAGAAAGAGAGGGAGAGAGAGAAAGCACCTCTCATGGGATGTAATTATGCCACAATCCTTTCACCTCCATTTCTCCTTCCTTTATGGGTCAAGCTGTGGGGTCTGGGACTCAAACCACACAGTTGGCTATGTAGGATCCACATCCCTTAACCACCAGGCCACAGTTTGGCCCCTGGGTAGGATTATTAATGTCACCAAGCCTTAGTCTCTATATAGTATAAAAAGCCTTTTCTAAGAATTAAATAAGAAGATAGATATATAGACAGGTAGAGATAATATATGTATTCATAGAAAGCTGCCTGTTCTTCCCCAGTTCCTTATCTTGCTATTTAATTCTCAGGTTCTTTCCATTTTTTTTTTAATTTGCTATAACCCATATCTACTTGCTCCTATGGGGAGCCACAACCTGATGCTGTCAGTCTGTTCTTGATGCCACCAACTGATTTTCGAACCCACATGCACATCTGATAGGTTACTAGCCACAATGTATTCTTTTTCTTTTTTCTTTTTTTTTTTTTTGGAGAGGTTTTGCTATAGGGCGCATGTGCTCGCCAGACAGACAGAGACAGAGAGACAGAAAGCAAGAAATCATCCTTCGGGGGGATGGCCATGATGCAATCCCTTCTCCTCTATTCTCCTTTTGGGACCTTGGGTATGCACATACATGCACCCGGCATGAGTTTAAGCTACCGGATCTGGGACTCGAACCACGGTTGACTATGTGGGAGTCCAGCGACATAACTATTACGCTAACTGCTGGTCCCTATTCTTTTTATTTTTAGAGAGATTTTTTTTTCTATAGGGCATGTATGCTTGCCAGAGAGACAGAGAGAGACAGAGAGACAGAAAGCAAAAGTCACCCCCCCCCGGGGGCAATGACACCTAAGTCCCCACTCTTTCATTCTCCTTCTGGTGTCTTGAGCATGCACACACACACGCGCCTGACAAGAGTTTTAAACTGCTGTGTCCAGGACTGGAACCATGGTCCACTATGTGGGAGTCCAGCAACTTAACTATTATGCCATCTTCTGGTCCCTAGCCTAAAGGTATTCTTAAAGATTTTGTTTATTTACAGACTATCTCTTTAAAATGTTAATTTTATTGTTAATAAAATGTTTTTTTCAGTGAGTTATTTTAAAACAAATATTTAAATAGCAATTTTACTTTACAAATCATTAAGCATTTTCACATCTATTTTTTCAGTGAATCCATGTACTAATCTTCAAAGAAGGCACCAGTATTCCCATTAGTAAGAAGATCGATACTCATAGAAACTAAGGAACGTAACTCAAAACATGCAGTTTGTAAGCGGCAGGGCCAGACAGTGAACCTGGGTCCTCCTGCTTCAAGTCCCAGGCTTTGCCTGTAACAATGTGCCACATTTCTTTTAAATAACCTTCACTGCTTGTTAATCCAGAATACAGTTCCTCTAAATATCCCTAGCCATGATTAGGTCATGCTAGGAAGTAAGGTTAATGTTACAAATTCTGCCCTTGCCTCCAAATATCAATACATGACTGTGAAATGCAGAACATTTCTACAGGGTCTGGTATAGACCTCACCACTTTAAATATTAGCAGAGCTGCTTCTCCATGAGGATGTGTTGGAACTGACAACCCCTGTGGCATCTCTGTGGCCTCTATCTTCTGACCTGCAGAATAAGGACAACGGGCTAAATGATCTCTAAGGAACCTTCCAGCTCTCATGCCCTTTGGTTAGTCAGATCCAGGAACATCACAAAAGGGAACTTCAAATAGATTCAAGAGTTGGGAGCCAATGCCATTATTTTGCTATATTCTGAGGGAGTGATTATGTGAAAATGGCACTTGGTTTGGAATAATTTATATTAGAAGTATACTTAGAGTTAGTCCAATCCTATTAAAAGCTGTTAATGGAATTATTATTGTGATAATAAGCTGTTATAAGATTCTTAGTATTAATGATATTCATTGCAACAGAAGATTAATCTGGTACTAAAGTTTTAGCTCTGACTCAATAGAATGGCCGTTCCAATGTGGTAAGAGTGCAATGATTAAGTAGAACATGGCAAGAAAATAATTCTTTTAGGAATGGACAAAAACATGCTTCTCTATAGTTTTCTAAACACTGAAAAAACAATTTTGCGTTCTGCTTTATTAAAAACCTGTTACTAAGCAATCTAAATTCACTCAATGAACTAGAATCTGGACTTTTGTTATCATTTATTTAGTTAAGCCAGTTGAATCATAATTGGTTATTTCTACAACTTGTTTACACTTTGTTGTCTTCTCTATTCGCTAGTCTTACCACTTGCAGCTGTACTGACTTTGAAGGGTTGTATTCTTTTATTAAAACTCTAATATCCTGTTTTTGTTAATGCCTGACACTGTAGGACATTGCCATCCCGACAGCTCTTGGCACTGTCACTCAGTCACGCATGACTTTTATTAAGGTGCTGTTTCATGGGAGGTGGCCTTCATCAATAGCATGATATATAGGGTGGTTTGATGTGGGGGGCTGAAGGAGGTTTATGGTGTTTTAAAGGCTGTAGCTTTGCTTTGTCACCTCTTTTATTATGGTAGGAACATTCTATTTATTTCTGCCCCTTAATAGTAATGTATTAAGGTTTATATAAGGTTTACAAGTTTCCCTTGTGCTTTTTCTTTTTTCTTTTTCTGTGTCTCAGGCTTCTTTAAGAACAAAGTGATGAATGTTGTGGGGATAAAAATCAAGAGCATCATCTAACTTCAACTTCCTTCCAACCAGTTTCCCCCAAACTCCTTACCGCCACCTTTATGTCCCCAATGCCTTCCTTGATGAATGAAGAATTTAATCTCCAAAGCCCTGGTACATACTCCGGGTTTTATTTCCCTGGCCTCTCCCTTTTCCCTACTCTCCACTTTAAAGAAGGGCAGGCATCTCAATCTGAATGCATGGGAGAGCCCAGAGTGGTGACAGGGAGGGAAGGAAAAGCTTCTCCCTCAGGGAAAGGGACCTAGGAGTATAGCGAAGGAAAATGAGGGCTCCCAGTACCAGGAGATGGCATAATGGTTATGTGGCTCTACTCCCATGGAGTAGACCAGGGTTGGAGTCCCCAACCTGGTGACTTAAAAAAACTCAGGTCAGGCACATGTACATGCAGTCCAAGATCCAGAGAGGAGAACAGAGGAAAAGGGATTACAGGATGACTGTCCCCCTTGGGGGGCTCATTTCTCGCTTTCTGTCTCTCTATATCTCTCTGTCTCTCCATTGAGTGCACATGGGATCACAGCCTTCTCAAGTCCAAGCTGCTGGGCGATGTGGCTGACCTGCTGCAGCGTGGGCTTCGGGCACAGCAGGCACATGCTCTCCAGGTTGCCTCTCATGTTCTCCATATTGGTTCACTTTCTCTTTCAGGCCTGGACTAGGGTCTCTGATTTACATATCTCCTGAAAATTTTTGTTGTTGTCAGCTTTCTCCACTCACTTCTGCAACAGAGACCGAAGCTTGCACATGCTCTGGAAACTGAGCTGCACAGCTTCACAATGGGGGATGGTTGTTTAACTGAACACTTTCCCAAAGAGAACCCCCAGGGTGATCTCCACATCAGCCTGGGCATAGCCTAGGGTGATCATCTTCTGCTCCAAGAGTTTGGCTAATTGCTCAAGTTTTTTCTGCAGAGCTTTGCTGTCCTGGGACTGCTCTGGGTTTTGCCCCAGCTTCTCTTTCTCTGGCTTCAGGTAACCAGGAGGGGCAGTGCAGGGCTCTGGGGAGGTCCCCTGTGAGTTTCCCTCCACCCAGACTCTCACTCACCTTCAGGCTGGGAGGTCTCCAGGGCTTTCTGGGGCATTAACCCCACTCCAGCTGGAGGTCCACAGTATGCCATTCCTCCAGAAAATTCACTGGGCAGGGGGCACAGAGGAATCCCCCACATCTCAGAGCCTGGCCCAACCCTGGCCCTATTGTGGCCTACCAGGAGGACCTTAGAAGCTTAGTCAGGTCTCAAGGTCAACCCAGCCTGGCTCCAACCCTCTTGGCCCTTCACCTCCACCTTCCAGCAGGGATGAAAGGCCATGTCTGAAGCCAGATGTCCCACCATGGGGAAAGAAGACTTCCCAAGTCAGGGCCTGGAAGAATGAGAGCTCACCGAGGAACTGCTCAACACCCCCCTTGTGCTTTTTAAAAAATCTGTTGTAATAATACCATTTAAATATGAAATATTTCATATTTTATGAAGCAGTTTAATACATTTTATCTCATTGGCTATTTATACAAAATAGGAGGGGATGTATTACTTGCTCCATTTCATAGATGTAGAAATTAAAGCTCAGAGCCAAGAGTTTTACACTGCTAGCAAGTGGTAGAGTCCCAGTACTGCAAGACTCATGCCCTTTCCACTTGACCACATTGCCCTTCCATAAGCAGAGGTGATTATAAATTTTAGACCACCAGAAAAATTGTGAGTTTGGGGAATGTCCATTCATTACTCTCTTTTTTTTTTTAATCAATATTAAAATCAACTGATGCAAGGGCTTTCCAAATAGGTTCACTTTGCATTTAGCTCTCTCTTTTAAAATGTTCACAAGGTTATTTAACTTTTTAATGTTGCATGGCATTTTAGCTTTATAAGAATGGGCTCAATCTCATTCGAAGACTCCTGAGCCAGTTCATTGACTAATTACCAGCGAAGGATGCTCTCTCTCAGCTGAGGGTCTTCTCAGTATGATAAATGATCATCTCTACTAGGTTGAATGGATTCTAAATGAAGTGATTAATTTAAAAAATCAATTAGTGTGGAGAGCAAATATTTTACTCACAACAACCTCTAGTTTCTAACAGTCACCTTTATATTAAGGTGTTTGGATGGCAGTCACAGTAAGCAGAGAGGAACCTAACACAGGAAAATGTTCCTTGACCAAGAGTGGGAGGGAATTTTCTCTGAGCAATCAGCTTTTCTTTCTCTGGCCAATCGAGTAGTAAGTGCCCTTCACTTCTTGCCTCACTTTGTCCATGATTTGATTCTGGGGTGAAACATGTACTATATGTACCTTTATGTCTTGGTCTACGTTTCTAACTTAAGAGGATTGGAAAGTAACAGATCATTAGTGGGAATATACTTATCTTTACTGGAACTTGTTCATATCCCTGAACTTAAGTGTGGTCGGCCTCAGGACATTTTTTAAATGAACAAAATGTCAAAGTCAGTGACATGAGAGTAATTAACTTGAGTTTATTTTCTTCTGACCTTAACTCATATTTTTGCAAGCTAATTGATAGGTGTAGTTAAATTAACCAGATTGCTCTAGTGGAACTAGTGAATCTTGCATTAGCAAACTTGATGAAGAGGGAAGGGGGATATATACTTACTCTCCACTGTCCAAAGACCACAGGTCCTGGTTTGTCCTGTACAGTACTGTTACTTTTTATGTTAATATTTCAATTTTCTTAATCTTATTTTTTTTTAACGATAGAGAGTGTGCTTGTGTGTGCACATGGGGCAAAGGAAGGAGAGAGAAAGAGACAGAAGCTCCCTCAACAGGGAATTGCATCACACTATGACCTAGCCCTTCAGCTCCTCAGGATCCCAGACACTTGTAAGCAAGCCCAGCTGTGTGTTCTCAGGCCTGCCAGGGGATCCAAATCCACCATTGGCTATATGACCTCCAGCCCTGTAAGGCATTTGTACCACACTGTGCCACAGTGGCTAGGCCAAGTACAGTCCTGTCTGATGCTTACTGATGATCCATTCTATTTTTAATAATGTCCCTTTTCTTCCTCAAAATTATCTCAGTGTGGGTGATAACTTTTATGTCTGTCCTATTTATTATTGCTATTTTACCTGGGGCACCAGCGCCCTTGTAATAGATAAGGGTGCTCTGACTTCTCAAATCAACTGTAATCATTTTTTAAAATAATTATTTACTTTTATTTATAATTATTATTATTTTGGGGACCAGACGTTGGTATAATGGCTATGTCGCTGGACTCCCACGTAGTCGACTGCGGTTTGAGCCCCAGACCTGGTGGCTTAAAACTCACACCGGGTGCGTGTGCGTGCGTGCCCAGGATCCCGAGAGGAGAATGGAGGAGAAGGGATTGCAGCGTGGCCCTCCCCACCGGGCAGTGATTTCTCGCTTTCTGTCTCTCTGTCTTTCTCTCTCTTTCTGGTGAACGTAGGCGCCCTATAGCAAAAACCTTTCCAAGAAAAAAAATTATTATTATTTTTAATTTGATCAGAGAGAGGTAGAGAGAGAGCAGGAAAGAGAGAAAGCAAGCTGCCAGGTCCAGAACTTGAACCGCACTCATCCATGTGGGAGTTCAATGCCTTAACCACCATGTCACCTGCCAGCTCCTGAAATCATTTTTATATTCTTGTTTTTCTGAGAGCTTCAAGCAGATATGCTGACTACAAAGAGACGTATATGTGCAAGTCAACTTTATTATAAATGAACATTAGTGTGCTAGGACTGCCTAACAAAGCATGGGCAGGATGACTTACCAGAAATGTGTTGTGTCTGAAGCCTATAAATTTAAACAATGTATATCAGCAGGCTTGGTCCATTTCTGAGGGCTTTAAGGGAAGGATCTGTTCCAAGTCTCTCTCCTTGCTTTAGATGGCTATCTTCTACCTGTGTCTCTTTGCATGGTATTCTCCTTGGATGTGTTCTCCTTGTTGCCAAATTTCCTCTTTTTAATTTCATAAAGATGTCAATCATACTGTATTAAGACTACCCTAATGACTTAATTTTAACTCTATTTCCTCTGTAAAGATCAAAGAAGGTCTTCATGTCTCTAAATAACTTCACATTTATTTTTTCCTTTGGAGAGATTTTTGCTATAGGGTGCATGCACTCACCAGAAAGATAGAGAGAGACAGAGAGACAGAAAGTGAGAAATCACCCCCCAGAGGGGATGGCCACTCCGCAATCCCTTCTCCTCCATTCTCCTCTTGGGATCTTGGGCATGCACGCACACGCTCCTGGTGTGAGTTTAAGCCACCAGGTCCGGGACTTGATACATAGTTGACTACATGGGAATCCAGCAACATAGCCATTATGCCAACTGCTGGTCCCAATAACTTCACATTTTAAGATACTGAGATTAGTAAGGAATTTGGGGGGGGAGGGAATTCAAACTATAGCACTTATTAATTATTCATAAAACACATACCATGTACCAGCAAAGTGTGTCATAAGGACCATTCCATTTAAATCTGAGCATAATTATAAGTAGGTACTATCACATCCCCATTTTACAAAATAAAGGAATTATACTTTATTTAGGTCACTCACCTCAAAACATAGAGCTACCAAGTTGAGACACCAGGATATAAATTGTGACAGAGCCTGAACCTTTAGTGACTCTGCTTTTTTATACCAGCAAAGTGTGTCATAAGGACCATTCCATTTAAATCTGAGCATAATTATAAGTAGGTACTATCACATCCCCATTTTACAAAATAAAGGAATTATACTTTATTTAGGTCACTCACCTCAAAACATAGAGCTACCAAGTTGAGACACCAGGATATAAATTGTGACAGAGCCTGAACCTTTAGTGACTCTACTTTTTTAGTCCTGCCACAGACAAAGGTGGAAGAGGCTGCTGTGCAATGGTGGAATTCTGGGGTTTGGGTAAGGAATGTAGATTTGGACTTGTACTTTATCTGGGGAGAGTAGGGAGAAATTGGGATCCTTAAAGTTGAGGGAGTATTAAGAGGCAAAAGGCCTCCAAATGTAGAAATGACATAGAAGCTGGGCTGTGCAAACCTATGCAAGCAGCTTATTTGCAAAATTGTGTCTTTTGCCATGCGAGCCTTACTCTTTACCATGGCTACCTTCACATTTCCCTAGTATGAGTACTTTATTTCTGACTGAGTAGATGATTTGGAAACCTGGAGAGTTACTTTTTGCTATTTGTACTAAAAGTGAGAACATTGGGGGCAGGATCACATCAATGTGTCACTTTATGCTGTGGCCCTCCTGTAGTATCTATAAGACATAGTCAACGGTGGGTGGGATTGGTTGACCGTGTTCAAATCTGTCGCCTTAATTCCTGTGTGAAGCATAGAAATACATGTAAATGGGAAAATTTTTTCCCCTTGTGGCTTAGGGTAGTTTTTTTTTCCACAATTTTTTATTATTATTTTTTTCAGTCTTGTATATACATTCAATCACATTATTTAGCTTACAAAGTGAAAATTTCAATATGTGAGCATTTCTCCCCAGTCCAGTTGATCAAAGTATCTTCAACTGATAACACCACACCTCCCCATCCTGTCAATGCTTTGTCTCCGTATCCCTCCTTCAAATGTCCTCCCTTGTGAACTAGCAGTTAGCGTAATGGCTATGTCGCTGGACTCCCACGTAGTCGACCGAGGTTTGTGTCCCGGACCCGGTGGCTTAAAACTCACGCCGGGCACGTGTGCGTGCATGCCCAAGATCCCGAGAGGAGAATGGAGGAGAAGGGATTGCGGCGTGACCATCCCCTCTGGGGGGTGATTTCTCGCTTTCTGTCTCTCTGTCTCTCTCTGTCTTTCTGGCGAGCACACGCGCCCTATAGCGAAAACCTCTCCAAAAAAAAAAAAAAATGTCCACCCTTAGGTCCCACTTCTCCACACACACCACATCTGGCACTAACTCCCATCTTTTGTGTTTGTACAACCTTAGGTCAATCAGTTTCAGTCACAGAGTGCAGACACTTGGTATGTATTAAGTGGGGACATACAAAGTCTCTCTTTCATAGACTGGCTTGCTTCACTCAGTAATAAATCTTTCATATTCTTCCACTTTCTGTCAAAAGCCAGGTTTTTTTTTTATAGCTGAATAGTATTCCATAGAGTATATGTGCCACAGTTCTTCAATCCATTCATCCGTATGGGGACATTTGGGTTGGGTCCATGTCTTAGCAATCGTGAATGGTGCCGCAATAAACATCGAGGTTTAGGGTAGCTTTGTTGCCATTATCAGGGGACTGGATGGGTGAGGTTTTTTTGTATATTTATTTTCTTCAAAATGTCCTCTTATTTCTCTGAAGACAAGTCTCTTCTCTAGCATTGGGAAACACTGTTCAATAGAATGGTGAAGATTCTTTATTTGTGTGACCAGCAGTTGGTGTAATGGCTATGTCACTGGACTCCCATGTAGTCGACTGTGGTTCGAGTACCAGACCCAGTGGCTTAGCTTAAACTCACGCCAAGTGCATGTGTGTGCATGCCCAAAATCCTGAGAGGAGAATGGAAGAGAAGGGATTGCAGCATGACCATCCCCCCCAGTGAGTGATTTCTTGCTTTCTGTCTCTCTGTCTCTCTCTCTTTCTAGCAAGCGTACGTGCCCTATAGCAAAACCTCTCCAAATAAAATAAAGAAGATTCTTTATTTGGGCCAGCAGACTTTTGCAATACACTCAAGAAAGAGACACTTAAAATATGGAAATTGTTATTGTTTCACAGTGACTGTAGCATCTGTAGAAAATCCCAAGATTCTGGCAGGGGGATAGATGATTGGAAATCTGTTCCTGTGTTTTGATAATACTCTCTGACTTAGGTGGTGCTGGTTTTTCTCTGCTTTTCCATTTGCCACCCATATTTCATGATTTGGATGAATGTATATAAATCAGGAAAGTGAACACTGCTATGGTGACCTTTTCAACACTCTGCCTTTTGATTATTCAGGGTTTTTGTTTTCTTGACAGAGAGGCAGAGCATGCTGACATCTTTCAGTGAAATCTGAGAAAACATGTTTACACAGTCTTTCATAGAATCATGTGCCAATCTTGGAGAGGCGGTGGAAGGCAGAACAATTATATCCTTTCCTGAAAGACATAACAGACCAGAAAGGTGCTAAAAAAAATGAAGTTCACAATCCTCTAAACATACAGCTTCTTTTTGAAGGGACTAGAGAGGAAAGTGCCTTTAACAACTGTTTGAAAACAATGAGACAAGGAACTAACATTGGAAAATTCTTTACAGTTTTCAAAGCATTTTTCATCTATTGTTCCATTCAATGCTTTTAATAGCCTTTTGAGGTAGGGTGAGCAGATGTTGTCAGCACTTCAGTGCCTTAGTGATAAGGCATGTTGGAACCTCAGCACCATTGGTGGGCAAGGAAGTAGAGGAAGGTAGTATGAGTTGGGATATGGGCTGAGAGGGTATTACAAATTTAATTACAGTTGTCTGAAAGTCATGACTACCTTAGGATATTGTCAGTGGTGAGCCTAGTACTGAAACTTTTTGTGAAGCTTCATCTGGTCAACAGACCATGATGAAAAGGGTTTTAGGTGTCAGGCAGAATTCAGTAGGAGTCATTATGGTCATAGTTATTAGCAAGGGGGCTTGGGAATGTATAAGGAAAAGGGTTAGTTTGGGAGGAGAAATGGCCAGGGCCATAGCAGAATGGGCAGTCATGGGACCAGTGTCACAGTGGGTTGCTTGGTGGAGAAAAAAAGACAAAAACCTGCCCATAAAGATTCACACACAGATGCTTAAAGTGAATCCCTGGTGCACTGATCCCTGAATATATAGAGGCACCACTTTCTAGTCTCCATTAGTGGACACGGTTGAGGCTATCAACATACATGGGTCTGACCTAGATTAAGGCAGGAATTTCCATGGCCTCCTCATACAGTCTCTAGTATCTACACATTTCTCCTCCCTACTATTATATCTCTAGATCTTCCAGTTTGTCATAGAGTGCAGACATTTGGTGTACACTGAATGAGGATATACAGTGTGTGTCTTTCATAGTCTAGCTTAGAACTTGTCATTTCATTCAAAGTGGATGAATATAGAAGATTTAATGCTAAGAGACAGAGTATCTTATACCACTTAATTGGCCAATTGAACTTATACTTTTGAGAGTTGCCTATTTGGTTACTGCCTATTTTGTGGAGAGTTGTTATTTTTCCTTATTGATTTGTATAATTAAAGACATTAACTCATTGTGTGTTACATTTTACAAATATTTCCCCATTTTATCATTTGCTTAATATTTTTAATGCTTTTTTGTAATGTCATGCACGAGCGTTACATTTTCAGGTAACAAAATCTAGTAATTTTTTTATTTAAGGCTTCTACTTTGATTTCTGCTTAGAAATTTGTCTTTCACTCCAAGATTATATAAAAATGCATGTATTGTCTTCTCTTTTTAGGAGTGTGTGGGAGGAAGAGATTAGATATCCGTGCTTACTTTGTGATTGTGGGAGCCTTTATGTAAAAGCAGTTTTTATTGTGCTTAATCAAATAATCATTTCCTTTATTGTCCTTGTTTTGTGGACATGGTTGCAAGATGGAAAATTTTAAGAGTGTTTTAATAAAAATGTGTAAGCCTATTTTATTCTAGTTCAGTATAATCCCTCAGGCATTTTATTTTTCTTCAACACTTTTAACTGTTTTATCTTTTTTTCATCAAAACATTTAAATATAGAACTCATGCTGAATTTCTTTAAATTCAATTTTTCTTACATAAGATTTTAAATATAGATCACCTATCTTTTCCCTTGTATTCCAGACCCCAATTTTCAAAAGGCTCCTGAGCCTCTCTATTTGGATATCTTATAGGCATCTTAGAGTCAGAACGTTCAAAAGTGGATTAATTACCCTCCATAAAAGGAAGCAATTCTCCCCTTTCTATGTTTGCTGAATTGAGTAATGACTTGATCACTGACATAGCATTGAAAGATCACAATCTTAGCATCAGTGCTGAAACCTCTCACTTCCTTTGCAGTAACATTAAGTGTATTACTGAGTCCTGTTGAGTTTATCTCTTTACAGGGCTTCAGAATGTCTTCTCTCCTATTTAGTTCTACTTCTGAAATAATTTTGGACTTTTTTCTTTCCTTTGAATGATTGCTACCACCACCTGATTGATCTGCCCTGCCTCCAATTCCTCACTTTTTTTTTTTTTTGGAGAGGTTTTCACTATAGGGCATGTGCACTCGCCAGACAGACAGAGAGAGACAGAGAGACAGAAAGCGAGAAATCACCCCCCAGGGGGGATGGTCACGCCACAATCCCTTCTCCTCCATTCTCCTCTCAGGATCTTGGGCACACACGCACACGCGCCCGGCGTGAGTTTTCAGTCATTGGGTCCGAGACGCGAACCGCAGTCGACTACGTGGGAGTCCAGCAACATAGCCATTATGCTAACTTCTGGTTCCCCCCAATTCCTCACTTTTCTACTCAGTCTTTCAGAGTCATTTATCTCAAATTAAGTTCTGCCCATTGCCAAAGACCCATCTGGATATGGCTTGTCTGCTGTGGGGATCATAGAGCACTGGAATGAGAAGAGGGGCTATGGCTTCTCTCAGGAGGTTCCCTCAAATCACACTTGTGTTGACTTATTGATAAACACGGGAGGAAAAGATTTTAAAGGCGGTGGTGGAAAAGCAGATGATAATACGTATGAGGACGATAGACAAAACCTATGTGCTGGCTTCCTCATCCACTAACCACTAACTTTCCCCATGTATTGTTCTAACCCCCTAATGATTGTGGAAATGCAAATTGAAAGAAAATGTAGATTCCACTTTCCGTTTATTGAATTGCCCAAGATACAGTAACAATAAAAATAGTATGACGTGTTAGGAAATATATGGACAAAAAGGCAGGCTCTTGGTGACTGCAATTTAGTAGTCATCCATCCTTTGACCATCACTTCTAGGGATTTATCTTCTACATATATTTGCATCCATATGCAGAGAATTTTGTTAGGGTGATTAATGTAGTATTTTTTTAGTATAAGAAATAGGATATTATATTGCCTGCTAATAGGAGACTGGATGCTATAGTTTAAATATGTATCCCCAAAATTCATGTGTTGAAATTGGGTGAACCATTGTAAAGGTATTAGAGGACAAAAACTTAATCTGACTATGGTGTTGAAAGGTGGAGTCTTTGAGAGTTGATTAGTATTAGATAAGGTCATCAGTACAGGATTCCATGATTAAATCCTGGTGGTTTAATAAGGAGAGAGACCAGAGCTGATACAGAGACACAGGGAGACATATAGGCATAGACACAAACACTCTTGCCTCAAAACATGTGATGTCTTGTGCCACCTTGAGATTCTGCAGAGTTGTCACCAGCAATAGGACCATGAGATGTGGACCCTTGACTTTGGACCTCTAAAACCATGAGGTAAATAAACCTCCATCTTTTATAAATCACCCTAACTTGGGCATTTCTATTATTAGTGACACATTGGGTAAATAAATTATGACATATCTACATTTTGGAATATTATCTAGTTGATTAAAATAATATGCACACATATGATGCCAGCAGGTGACATGGTGATTAAGATGCTGGACTCCCACATGACCGATCATGGTTCAAGTCCTGGACCTGGTGGCTTGAAAATCATGTCAGGCATGTGTGCATGCATGTCCGAAATCCTGAGAAGAGAATGGGAAAGAAAGGGTTGTGCTGTGGCCATCCCCTCAGGGGGTGATTTCTCACTTTCTTTCTCTTTGGTTCTCTCTCTCTCTCTCTCTCTCTGGCAAGCGCAGACACCCTATGACAACCCCTGCACAAAAATAATTCACACATTTATATGCACATAAATATGAAATAAAATCTAAGATATGTTGTTAATTGGAACAATGGAAATTTTAAAATATATACACATGCTTCTTTTGTATAAAAGGAGTATGTATATGTATACATACCTACAGATACACTAATATACATCTGCATCAATGAAAATATGATATACTAGCTTATTTTTTCCTGTTTCCTTTTACTCTATTACCCTTCCTCCCATTTAGCATTTTATATTTTCTACCTGAAAGAAAGAATAGTGCAGGAGACAGAAATAGTCATTTTCCTGACCATTGGGTTTCAAAAGCCTAGGTCCCACTGGAGAAACACAACTGGAAATTCTAACTGTATATACAACTCAATACCATGGTATAACTTCAAATGTAAGAGCAAGGCTTGTAATCAACTTAAGGCGCTATGGAGAGTTGGAGGGGAAGCTTAGAGAGGAAAGATACTTTGAGTTTTTGTGATGAGTTATGGTTAATAGGACTCAAAAAGTGATAGAAAATATGTTCATAATTTTCTGAATAGAATTTACAGAGGAAGCAAGAACCTAAAATAGAAGAAATTTTGACGTGTGTGTAGACAGAAATTAAATACCGTATTGTAAATAAATGCTGAGGGCCCCTTGGGGACCATCAGACTGGAGAACTTACCCTATAATTACCAGCTCAAGTCATTTTTCCCATGTGAGTATATAGACCAAATATTGCCAGAACTTCTGATTTTTCCAAGGGAGATAGAAATGTAGATTTTATTTTAAATATCTTGTTGTTTACATATTGCCAACTAGTTCACATTGAAACGCAAACAAGCAACAGACAAGAACATTTTATGGTCACACAAAGCACATTTACAGACGACCACTTTGTAATTATGGCACAGGCTGGTGGGCCTGAGCTGGCCTCACAATGTTCCTCCTGACTTGTAGGAAGGTGGTGGAGATGTGAGTCCTCCGTTCCTCAGAGCAACACAGAAGCAAAAGGCCTAAGCCTCTTTGAATTTTCTGAGAGGACAGTAATGTTTAGGATCATCCACTTTCTGATACTAGTACCTGGAAATGTGAGTGTATGCATGTAAGAGACAGACAGACAGACAAACTGAAAGAGAGGCAGAAAGACAGTGAATTTGGACTCAGAAGTGAGGAACACCATAACAGGGACCTGCAGGGAGAGAGCACTGAAGATGAGCTGACAGTGATGATAACATAGACTAAATTCTGCCATCCTCCTCTCAAAGTATTGAGTGTTAATAAATTTATATTTCTGGAATTTCGATGCTTTCCAAGAAAATTCTGTGTGTGTGTGTGTGTGTGTTTGTGTGTGTGCATGTGTGTGTGTGTCTATGTGAATGCTGGAGAGATTGTTGATTTAGGTGAAACCAGATTACCTTACTGTACATGATAGAATGAAAGTTTGCATAAAAATTTAGTGCAGCTATGGAAGAACTACAATTTCATATTTTGAACACTTTTTCTTATAGACTGAGAGTTGGATTCACTAAGTATGTATGTATATGTGTGTGTGTGTGTGATTATATATGATTGCTATAGAAATAATAGGCCAGAAACTTGTCAACAGTGATTTCAGGATCAGAAACAACGACTAGGCTCTTTTCATTACACTTTTGAATGGTGTAAAATTTTCACCATTATGACACTATTATTTAAACTCCTAAAAGAAGAAATGAACTTAATTCTCTAGCCTAATCTTTTCTTGGTCTATAGATCCCCCCCCTGAAATTTAGCCTTATCAGATCACTCCCCTCTTCCTCTGTCATCTCATTTTTTCTCTATGTGCTTTTGTGACCTCTAGCTCCGTGTTTCACATGTTATCCTACCCTTAGCCTGTAATTGTGACTTAGCTTTCAGGGGCCAGCTCAACAACCACCTGCTTCATGGGGTTTCCCCTAACCTCACTCCAAATATTTGCTCTCTGAGATTTACACCATTTGGTCCATGCTGTAAATAATGTATGTAATAAATTGTTCTATGATTACTGAGGTACATACCTATTTGTTCTATGATTACTGAGGTACATCCCCATCTATTTCCCTGGCCATTAGTCCTCTGAGGGAGGGCTTATGTCTAATTTCCTATAAGGTCAAACACTTATTATTCCTTGAATGCAAGAAAATTCAGCTCTTTGGATTTTCTCAGCAGCCCAGGCTGGTCAAGTCAGAATCCTGCAAGTAAGAGCCAGGCATCACTATGTTATATTTTTAACAACTCCATAGGTGATTCCAGTGTGTTTCCAGCTTTGAAAATCAGTGTTCCACAAATTTTTAAATCTGATATAATGTTAGCAAAGCCTTCTACAGAATGTATTTTGTTATCTGTAGCTTTTGCAAGATTTCCTGTTCCATGAATTTGCTTTTAAGACCCTTTAGAGTTCTTGGACTAGACAACCCAGTTACCATCTAAAAAGTGGGAACAATATTTGTTTAGCTTGTTTTACAGGGTGCCATGAGGATTAAATGTGATGATAAAAGGAAAAGTGTTTTGTGAATTCTCAAGTGCTATAAAAAATGTTTTTACTCTTACCAGACCTATATTTTACTTTTATACATTTTATTTATTTCTTGTAAATGAATTGGCTTCCAAGGAGTGTGAAATTTATTTCCAGGATTACCTAAAACTGTCCTGCTTTTTAATTAACTTTGTTTTAATTCAATGCTCTTCCTGTTGAACATCTGGAGCTATTCTATTTTCTGTCTTCTTGAATGGTGATAAGAGAGCTTTGTTTTGATCCAAAATATAGAATATTTAGAAATTATTTCTGAAAATTGTGAGCAGAATCTACTCTAGGTATTGGGATCATTCATATAACCTCAAAAGAACTTACAAGGTTTTTTTTTTTCTTTTTTTGCACAACCCATTTTTGCGAACTTACAAGGTTTTTTTTTTTCTTTTTTTGTACAACCCATTTTTAACTTTGAAAAATTGCTGTGACATCTGATGAGATGAGATATCATCTTTGTTAAGTTTCCCATCAATTTGCATGGCAGATACTTCATAGAATAATTTCGGCCCAGTGCTGATCACTGAGTCATTGTCAGTTTGATTAGGTATCTTTCTTTTGACATAAATGCACTTCAGTGACATTTAAAATGGTATGAACACTATTCTGGGCAAAGGAACCAAGCAATAAATTTCTCATGCCTTTGCAACTCTGAGCCTTCTCAAGGTAGCGTACCTTCAAATTCAAACATATGGGCAGTATAATTTTATATTCTCCAGCAATGCATTTTTCATACTCATGCCTTTATTTAATTAAATTTTTTTTTGGCTTTCAGAAGAAATGTAAGTATAGTAGAGGGCTCTGTGGTCCTCTGAGTCACACCTATAGTAAATATTTCTACTCACTGTCTTAAGCCAATTTTTTAAAAACTAAAACTGGTTAGGTTTAAATTGCATCAGAGTGCAATACCCTTAATGGCTTCAGCACAGGATCTCCAAAAGACTCAGTATAACACTGACGATGCTTGAAACAAGGTTTCTAGAGGTAGGAGACCAGAGTTAGAACACATTCTACCATGTTCACTTCACATGTTGGGTTAAGTTAAAACTCTATGCCTCAGATTTTTCAATGATGAAAGGGTATTACTACTGGATGTCCAAACCACACTGAATGGTTTCATAAAGAAAAATAAGGCTCTTGAAAAAAAAAGGTATTTTTTTAAAGAGAGATTTTTGCTATAGGGTATATGCACTTGCTGGAGAGACAGAAAGAGACAGAGAGACAGAAAGCAAGGAATCACCCCCCGGGGGTATAGCCACTCCACAGTCCCTTCTCTTCCATTCTCCTCACGGGAAATCGGGCATGCATGCACACACACCCAGCATGAGATTTAAGCTGACGGGGCCACGACTCAAACCGTGGTTGATCATATGTGAGTCCAGCAATGTAACCATTACACCATCTGCTGGTCTTCCCCAAAACGGCACTTTAATATGGAAGCACAGCTGGACTGAGGTGTATATCATGCTGGGTAAAGTCTCTTTACAATCTAAATGATGTATAGTGACTAAATGTATAAATAATTTAAAAAGTAAAATAAAATATGGAAACACACGATTGAGTAGAACTTTTCAGGCTATAGAGTGCTTACACACATCTTTATGTCTTCATTCTCACTATGGTTTAGTGACACAGGGCTAATAAAACTATGAGAAAACTGACAGTCAGAAGGGTCATAATCCTAATCATTGGAACAGCCTGGATTTGGATCTAGGTCTAATCAAGACCCTGGTCCTTTTCATTTATCTTGTTATAAGGAAGTATGTGTAAAAGTGTGTATGTATCTATGTATGTGTGAGTGTGTCCACACATAAGCATGTGTGCCTGTTTATGTGTGTATCTGTACATATACAGAGTCATAGATGGTTGTGCACATTTCCTACATGTTCACACATGCACCTCATGATTTGGAATAGGCATATGTATATGTAGTTGCTGCAAGCATGTATGTAAGTGTATGCATGTTTATATGAGAATGACAATGCATGTGTTTGCTTGCCTATGCCTGTGTTTTTTGTGTGTGTGCACGTGTGTGTGTATGTGTGGCATGTATGTGTATCTGTGGTGAAAAGAGGAGGAAGAGACAATAAATAAATGATGTGATTCCAAGTTATTACAACACTGAGAAATTCTTCTATGTATTTTATGATTAGAATATTCTAAAAGGTATCAGAGAGAAAAATGTTGACTCACCCTGCCCGTCCGCTGGGAGACTTGAGCCTGGTCTTGGTAGGCCTCCTTGGGTGAGTCTGCACTCAGGGCCTGGGTTCAACTTTGGGACTTTAGGTACACCAACCCACATGCTGCACTTTTACAACTTGATCCTCTTCACTAAGTTCTATCTCCTTAGCTTGCTACCACCTCACCAAGAGCAAAACATTTGGTAGAGGAGCCAAGCACCTGAAGGTACCTATAATTACTCTGACCTGGGAGGCAGAGGCCTCCAATAGGAACATACCTGGGAACTAAGGGTGAAATTTCCCCTACCAATACTACAAAATCTACTCCAATAAATAGAAAAAAATAAATACTGCATCAAATGACTAGAAACCAGCACAGATCTCAAAGAGACATGAGAAAACAAGGTGGTAACTCTTCCTAGGTGAGCATAGTAGGCCCTCACCAACAGTGGATAGCACAGAGAAATACACAGAAATGTCAGAAAAAATTTCCAATATTCATAGCTATGAAACTCAATGAGATGCAAGAGAAAATAGATAATCACTTACAGGTAATGAGAAAATCTTTTCAGGACATGAAAGGAATTTTGTAAAGAAATAGACACTCTAAAAAAGAATGAAACAGAACTTCTGGAAATGAAGAATATAATACAAGAAATTAAAATCTCCCTAGAAAGTGTTGATAGCATATTGGCCCTTGTAGAAGAAAGAAATTTTGACCTTGGAGACAAGGTCTCCAACATATACCAAATCACCAAAAAGAATTAAAAAAAAAAAATAAGAGGGTGGGTGCAGGAGTAGAGGAAGATAACTTTCTAGTATGGTGAACTGGACTGGTGACAAATGTACACATGTTGGAATATTCATTTTGTAAGCTGGATAGCATGATTGAATGTATAAAAAAATAGAAATAAAAAGAAAAAATGAGAATAAAAGAGTATAGATTACCAACTTAAAGTGCTGCAAGCAATATTAAAAAAAAAAAAATGAGGACGGGAACCGGCAGTTAGCGTAATGGCTATGTCGCTGGACTCCAATGTAGTTGACTGCGGTTCGCGTTCCGAACCCGGTGGCTTAAAACTCACACCGGGCGCGTGTGCGTGCGTGCCCAAGATCCCGAGAGGAGAATGGAGGAGAAGGGATTGTGGCGTGACCATCCCCCCTGGGGGGTGATTATTCGCTTTCTGTCTCTATGTCTCTGTCTGTCTGGCGAGCGCACGCGCCCTATAGCGAAAAAAACCTCTCAAAAAAAAATTAGGACAACATAAGGGAAATTCTAGACACTGTGAAATGCCCAAATAGTGGTATAATAGAAGAAGAAGAATCTGAAGGAGAAGAATCTGCTAAAAGCATGGAAAACCTCTTTCATGAAGTACTATCTGAAAATTTTCCAAATATAGAGAAACATGGGGAAATTCAGACCCAATAAATAAAAAGGACTCCAAATAGAATCAACACAAAAAGATGCTCCCCTGAGCACATCGTAGCCAGACTGGTAAAAATTAAAGACAAAGACAATATTCTAAAAATGGCAAGGGAGAAATGTCAAATTACTTATAAAAGGGATCCCATTAGGCAAATATCAACCCTCTCGACTTAAACAATGCAAGCAAGGAAAGAATGGGAAGATGTATTCAAAACATTAAAAGAACAAATATTTCAACCAAGAATTCCATATCCAGAAAGATTATCCTTCAAATGGGAAGAACAAACAAAAATATACTCAGATAAACAAAAACTGAAAGAATTCACCAATACTAGACCAACTCTATAGAAAATACTGAGGGTAGTGATATATCAAGATAACTAAAGAGAGACAAACTGAAATAGGAGAACAAAAAACAACTGAGAAATTTGCTAACAAAATGACAGGGATAAATCTGCAAATAATAATAATGTTGAATGTTAATGGATTAAATTCTCCCATAAAAAGACACAGACTGGCTGAGTAGATACAAAAAGAGAAGTCATCTATATGCTGCTTACAAGAAACACAGTGATAAGGACATACATAGACTGAAAGTGAAGGGATGGAAAAAGATATTCCATGCAAATAGAAACAAACAAACAAACAAAAAGGCTGGAGTAGGGATACTGGTATCAAACAATATAGATTTTTAAGATAAATGATGTAACAAGAAACAAAGAAGGGAATTATATAGAACTAAAAGGACTTTTCACCAAGAAAATATAATACTTGTAAATATCTATGCATCCAATGCTGGAGCACCTCAATACATCAAAGAGAGAATGTTATATCTCAAGGGAGAGATAGAGTCCAACACAATAATTGTAGGGGATCTCAACACCGCACTGACTTCTCTGGACAGATCATCTAGACAAAATATAAACAAAGAAGTACAAGATCGATATGATACCATACATGAAATGGACTTAACAGACATCTACAGAGTATTTCACCCAAGTATCCCAAAATATATTTTTTTCTCACCCCCACATGAAACATTTTCGAAGATTGACCACATGATAGTACACAAAAAAAGCATTTACAAATTCAAAGGTATAGAAACTATATCTAGCATCTTTTCTGACCACAATGGACTCAGACTTGCAATGAACTACAGAAAGAACCCTCGAAAATTCACAAACACATGGAAACTAAGCAACCTGCTCCTAATGACTTTACAACTATAGAAGAAATTAAAACTGAAATAAAAAGGTTCATAGAAAGCAATGATAATGAACAAACAAGTGTTTATAACCTATGGGACACAGCAAAAACAGTCATAAGAGGGATGTTCATAGCAATTAGTGCCCACAAGAAAAAAAGCAGAAAGGTGACAAATAAACAACCTAATGACACAACTCAGGAAATTGGAAACAACAACAACAAAATTCAGGAGAAAAGAAATAATAAAGATTCAAGCAGAAATAAATGAAATAGAGAATAAGAGAACTATACAGAAAATAAATGAAACCAAAAGCTGGTTCTTTGAAAAGACTAAAAAAAAAAAAAAAAGACAATCCATTAGCTAGATTAATCAAGAAGACAAAAGAAAGGAACCAGAAAAAATCCAATCAGGAAGGAAATAGGCATTATTACAATGGATATAACAGAAATGCAAAATACCACCACAGAATACTAAGAGTAACTATATGCCAACAAGCAAGAAAACCTAGATGAGATGGACAAATTTCTGGACATGTATAACTTGCCAATATTGAACCAGGAATAAATAGAAAGTCAGAATAGACCCATAACAAGCAATGAGATTGAATTAGCAATAAATAGCTTCCCAACAAGGGAAAGACCAAGTCCCCATGACTTTACTTCTGTATTCTGCAAAGCTTTCAAAGAACTATCCCTAATTCTCATTAAAATATTTCTAAAAATTCAAAAGGAAGAAACCCTCCTGAATTCATTCTATGAAACCTTGATCGTCTTAATTCCAAAACCAGATAAGGACATGACACAAAAAGAAAGCTTCAGCCCAATATCCCTGATGAATATGGATGTAAAATTTCTCAACAAGATACTAGCAAATCATATTCAGCAACATATCAAAAAAGATTATACACCATGACCAATTAGGCTTTATTCCAGAGATGATGCAAGGAGGGTTCAACATACACAAAACAGTAAATGTAATACATCACAGTAACAAAAGAAAAGATAAAAACCATATGATCACAATTGATGCAGAAAAAGCAGTTGATAAAAAACAACATTCTTTCATGATTAAGACACTCAGCAAAATCAGCATAGAAGGGACATTTCTCAACACAATAAAAGCCATCTAGGAAAAACCCATAGCTAACATCATACTGAATGGGGAAAAGCTGAATTTCCACCAAAAACTGGAGGAAGACAGGCTGCCCACTTTCTCCACTCCATTTTAACATACCACTGGAAGTTCTAGCCAATGTGGTTAGACAAGAGAGTCAAAAAAAAAAAAAAAAGAATTTAAATAGGGAAAAAAAGTGAAATCATCTCTATTTGAAGATAATCTAATGCTATACATAGAAAATTCAAAAAAATCCACAGTAGAACTCCTGGAAGTGAATAAATGAATATAGTAAAGTAGCAGAATAAAAAATCAACATAAAAAATCTATAGCATTTTTATACACCAACAATGGACAGAGATCAAGTTGAAGAAAGAAATCCCATTGATAATAGCCATGAAACCAATAAGATGTCTTGGAATAAGCCTCACCAAAGATGTCAAAGATCTGTACAAGGAAAACTATGAGACACTAGAAAAATAAATTTAAAATGATACAAAAAAGTGAAAAAACATCCCATCTTTCTGTATTGGAAGAATTAATATAATCAAGATGTCAATCTTACCCAAATTAATCTACAAATTCAATGTAATCCAAATGAAACTACCAGAGATATTCCTCAGAGAAATAGAAAAATATTTCATAAAATTTGTCTGGAATTATAAAAGACCCCCTATTGTGAAAGCAATACTATTCAAGGGGAATAAAATAGGAGGTATCTCAATTCCTGACCTCAAAATATATTACAAAGCTGTGATAATTAAAATAGCATGATATTGGCACAAAAATTGAAAGGTAGACCAATGGAACAGAATTGAGAACCCCCGAATAAATCTTAAAACAACTGATCCATGACAAAGAATATAAGACAATCCAGTGGAGGAAAATTTCTCTTCAGCAAATGGTGCTGGGAGAACTGGATATCCACTTGCACAAGAATGAAACTAAACACTTATCTGTCACAAATAGCAAAAATTAATGAATATAGATGCAGACATTCTAAACAAGAAACTAGCAAATTATATCCAACAACATATAAAAAAGATTATACTTCACAACCAGGTAGGCTTTATTCCAGGGATGCAAGGATGGTTCAACATATGCAAAACCATAAAGGTAATACACCATATTAACAGAAAGAAAGACAAAAACCATATGATCATATCAATTGATGCAGGAAAAGCATTTGATCAAAATAAAACATCCTTTCATGATTAAGACTCCTCAGCAAAATCAGTATAAAATGGTAATTCCTCAACACAATAAAAACTGTCTATGAAAAACCCATAGCTAACATCATCCTGAATGGGGAAGAGCTGAAAGCTTTTCTGCTAAAAACTGGTACAAGGATGCCCACTTTCTCCACTTCTTTCTCCACTCAGTACTAGAAGTCTTAGCCAATGCAATCAGAAAAGAATAAAATAAAAGGAAGTCAAATAGGAAAAGAAGAGGTGAAACTCTCTTTATTTGCAGATGACATGATTGTATACATAGAAGCCCCAATGGTATCCATGAAAAAACTTCTCAATGTAATAAATGTATGCAGTACAGTGACAGTGACAGGATACAAAATTAGCTTACAAAAATCTATAGCATTTCTATACACAAACAACAAGCAGAGACAGAACTGAAGACAGTAATCTCATTTACCATAGCCACCAAAAATGTAAGATACCTAGGAGTAAAACACCTCTATAAGGAAAACTATGAAAATTTTTAAAAAATAAAAAAAAAATGACAGAAAAAGTGGAAGTACATCCCATTTTCCTGGATTGGGAGAATTAATATAATGAAAATGGCAATCTTACCCAAATTAATCTACATACTTAATACAATCTCTATAAAATTGCAAGAGACATTCTTCACATATCTAGAAAAGACAATCATAGAATTAGTTTTGTATTGCCAAAGCAATTCTACAGAAAAAGATAAATCTGAACCTCTACCTCTCACCATTGACAAAAATCAACTCAAAGTGGATCAAAGGTCTAAATCTAAGACCTCAAACTATAAAACTACAAGTGGAAAACACAGGGGAAACTCTGGGAGACATTGGGATAGGCAAAGACTTATTAAATAAGACCCACAAAGCACAGTCAATAATCTCAAAAGTAGACAAGTGGGATAATATCAGACTAAGAAGTTTCTGCATGGCAAAGGATGCTGTAATTAGTGTGAATCCACAGCCCTCAGAATAGGAGAATGTTTTTGTTAACTATGCATCAGATAAGTCACTGATAACCAGAATACACAGGGTTGATGTGATGAACCATGAAATGATCAACCCAATTAAAAGATGGGAGAATGAGCTGAAAAAACAACTCTCTAAGGAAGACATACAAACAGCCAAAAGACATATGAAAAAATGCTCAACATCCCTCATTATAAGGGAGATGCAGGTTAAAACTACAATGAGATACCACCTAACCCCAGTCAGAATGACTAAGATTAAACACACACACACACACACACACACACACACACACACACACACACATAGAAAATGATAAATGCTGGCAGTGATGTGGTGAAAGGGAAACTCTCCTTCACTGCTGGTAGGAATGTTGGTCCAGCCACTGTGGAGAACAATATGGAGATTTCTAAAGATTTACAAATAGAATTACCATATGATCCAGCAATCCCACTCCTTGGTATCTACCCAAAGGACAGAAAAATGCTTAGTGTGGAAAGTGCTTGTGCTTCAATGTTTATTGTAGCATTATTCACAATTGCTAAGACATGGAACCAATCCAAATGTCCACAAACAGAACAATGGATTGAAAAAGTGTGGCACATATACTCTATGGAATACTACTCAGGCATAGAAAACAAGATCCTGGCTTTTGACAGAAAGTGGATGAATATGGAAGATTTACTGCTGAGTGAAACAAGCCAGGCTATGAAGTAGAGACACTGTATGTCTCCATTTAATAAATACTGACTCCCTGCACCCTATGGCTGACACTGAATGACTAGGGGATATAGAAACATAGAAAATGGTTATAGATACCAGATACAGTGTGGGAAGAGGGTAGGAGAAAGAGGAGAGTCTGAGGAAAGACATTAAAGAGGAAAATAGAGAGACAAGACATTTATGGGACAAAGAAATGGGTTATTATCTGTTGATGATAATGTGTATAGTATCCCCAGCTGGACTGGTGAGAAATGTATTCATGTTGGAACATTCACTTTACAAGCTAAGTGACATACGTGATTGCATGTATAAAAGAAATTAAAATAAAAACAAAATGGATTGAGGATCTAAACATAAAACCTTAGACTATAAAAATACTGGTGGAAAACACAGGGAAAACTCTTGGAGGCCTTGGAGTAAGCAAAGACTTCTTAAAGAAGACCTCCAAAGCACCAGCAGTAGTCCCAAAAATACAGAAATGGAACTGTATTAGCCTGAGAAGCTTCTGCACAGCCAAAGAAACAATAAGTAGAGTGAGAAGACAACCCTCATAGTGGGAGAATATATTTGCAAACTATACCTCAGATAAGAAACTGATAACCAGAATAGACAGGGAACTCAAGCAGCTTACCCACAGAAAAAAAATAATCAATCCAATTAAAATATGGGAAAATGAGCTGGACAAACAATTCTCCAAAGAAGACATACGAACAGCCCAAAAGCACATGAAAACATGCTCAACATCTCTTATCATAAGGGAAATGCATATCAAAGCAATAATGAGATATCACTTAGCCCAGTCTTAATGGCTAAAATTTAAAAATAAATAAATAAATAAAGGTAAGTGCTAGTGAGGCTGTGTTGAAAAGGGAACTCTCCTACACTGCTGGTGGGAAAGCAAATTAGTGCAACCACCATGGAGAGCAATATGGAGACTTCTCAGTAACCTACAAATAGAACTACCATACGACCTAGTAATTCCATTCATAGGTATTTACCAAAAAGACAGAAAAACCCTCAGTCTGAAAAACACTTGCACATTCATGTTTATTACAGCATTATTTACAATTACTAGGATATGGAATCAACCCAAATGTCAAAAACTAGAGGATTAGGTTGAAAAAAAATATGGCATATGTACTGTATGGAATATGATTACATAAAAAAAAAACCAATGAGACCCTGACATTCGATACAAAATGGACAAATATGGAAGACTTAATTCTAAGTGAAGCAAGTCAGACTATGAGAGACAGACTTTGTATGACCCCACTCAGTATATACTGATTGTTTGTTCTGTAGCAGAAACCAAGTTTGGAAGGTATAGTAGCAGGGAGAGCAATGATAGATACTAGAGATAGTAAGGATAGGGGTAATTAAAGGGTGGGTAATAGAGGGAGGAAGGAGAACAGGAAGAAAAAAATCCAGTATGTTTAATTGACAAAAAAATGAAAAGCAATTACTGATGATAATGTATATGGTAAGGTCTTTGGCTTGTCTGATATGCATAGTATTTGTGCTGGGAAAAGCATGTGATTAAATGTAAATTAAAATAAAAAATGAGAAAAATTTAATGAAATGTCTCAGAGACTCAGTAGATGCCTCCTTTGATATTTGGTGCTCTATTTTTTTTTTTTTAATTCCTGAAGGGTGTGTGTACTAGCTAGAGAGAGACAGAAGGAGAGAGAGGAAGAAAACACTCCCCAAGAGGGCAAAGTCATGTTAAAGTTTCTTTATTTCTCCATCCTGTTGTGACTTTGGGCACACATGCACATGCGTGTTTTTCCAGTGTCTGTGGCTGGAACTCGAACCACACAGTTGGTCATGTGGGATTTAGCTTCCTTAGCCACTAGGCTATGGGGCTAGTCCAAGGATTCTGTATGTTCTTTTTTATTTAGTTTCTAGAGGGCACATGAGTTCACTAGAGGCAGAGGGAGGGACAGAGAGAGGGAGAAAACACCCTCCCAATACAGTATGGTCACACCACAATCCACTTTCCTTCCCCTTTCCTTCATTTGTTCACCCTGTTGGGATTTGGGGCATGCATGCATACACACCAAACATGTTTTTCGAGGTTATAGGGCTAGGTCTTGAACCACAATTGACCGTGTAGGATCTGGCTTCCACCAGGCTACAGGGCTAGCCTGGGTGCTCTATTCTTTTTTAAGCTGCTTCTTCCTAAGTTATAAAGTCAAAATACCAGATCTAGGTGAAAAATTAGAGATCCTTTAAAGCAGTGCACCAGAATTGCCCGAGAACCTTGT
>NW_006209177.1:1343558-1345574 GCF_000334495.1 Tupaia belangeri chinensis | reverse complement strand
CGCGAAAAAAAAAGAGCAGAAAATAAACACACACACACACACACACACACACACACACACACACACACACACAAATCAGGACTCCTCCCTGGCCACACTGAATAAAAGTCTCTGAAAGTAGAATTTATAGGCCAATATTTTTTAAAAGGCCACAAAGAAGAAAGTGACACACACTCTTGGGATGGACCTTTAATGGAGAATATTTCCCATTAAAAGTTGTATAATAATGGTGTCTTCACCATACTCACCTTCTTTAAATCAACTGAAAATAAAAATAATAAAAACCATGAGCCAGCAGGTGGCATGGTGGTTAGGTCAGCTGAATCTCACATGGCCAACTGCATGGTTTGAGTCTCAGACCTGGCAGCTTGAGAAACATGCCGAGTGCACGTGCATGCATGGCCAAAATCCTGAGAGGAGAATGGAGAAGGGATTGTAGCATGGCTATTGCCCCTGGGGAATGATTTCTCACTTTCCCTCTCTCTCTGTCTCAGGCGAGCAAATGTACCCTATAACGAAACTGAAAAAAAGGAAGAAAATTATAAAAGTTATCTAAGAGGAGGTGCCCCTTAAAAAGCACTAAGACCAGGATGAATCACTTGGTTAATTTTACCAAATGATTAAGGGACAGACAACTCTATTTCACATTTTCCAGAACCTCCTCCTGATGCTTCATGCTTACTGGCAAAATGCTAGTGATAATCATTATCAGAAACAAGATAAGGATACTCACAACCACCTAATATTGACTATTTTTTGGAAGTACTAGACAACACTTTTAGAAAAGAGATATATGACTGGAAGACAAAAGTCAAAATTATCATTATTTTAAGGCATTATGTTTATACATTTGTAAGAAGTAAGAGAATAAACAGAAACTTTTTCAATAGAGATTACAATTGGGAGACTGGTTACGAAAGCTTTTATAAAGAAAACAATAGCTTTTCTTGTATATACAAAAATAAACTAGGAAATACAATTGACAAATATATTCATTCACATAAAAAGGTTCAGATATGCTGGCATGTGCTGCTAGGACACTGTGCTCCGCAGGCTGGGACCACACAGAGTCCCAGGTTAGAGTCCCAGTCTAAGCTGAAGGTTGGGAATGCTGGCATGTGTCTGTAATCCCAGTAGTTCAGGGACATGAGGTGGGAGAATCACAAGCTGGAGGCTAGCCTGGGCAACATAGCAAGACCCTTTATACAAAAGTCTAGGCATGGTGGTATATGTCTATAGTCCCAGCTGAGAGGCTGAGGTAGGAAGATAATGATATGGCAAGACCTTGTCTTTTAAAACAAAGGTAACATACATAGGAACACATTAATAAAAATATATGTGCAAATGTGTGAGAAGAAAATATCAGAACACACTCTATTTAGATACATGAGTGCTTGAGGCTTAATAAGGGGGAAGGAGTTAATGAGTAAAATGGATGGTTTCTAACTAGGAATGTTAGATAGATAGTGATTCCATTAACCAAGGAAAGACAGACTTGAATAAAGCATGAAGTAGGTAATGATCTTAGTTTTGGAAAGGTAAACTTGGAGGTATTTGTGGAACATCCAGTGAAGCCGTTCAGTAGGCAGATGGATGTGAGTTCTAGAAACTTAGAAAAGATGAAGGCAAAGTTTGGGATTTTTAGCACAGAAACAATAACTGATGCTATGGTACCACATGAAAAAGATTTTAGAGTTAATATTTTAGAGAAAAGAAAAAGTGCATTTAGACAAAACATGAAAGCAGTGGTAATGAGACTGAAGAACCCCTATTTCATAGAACATGTTGAATACTAAACTTACCACAACCCCACAAGTTTTGAAAATAGATGCAGATTCTACAGCCATAATACCCTAAACATGCCCAATCTTGTCTGATCTTGGAAGTTAAGCATAGTTGGGCCTGGTTACTAGTTTGATGGGAGATTGCTTGGGAATATCAGGTGTTGCTGGCAAAAAAAGAGAAAGAAGAAAAAAAAGAAAAGAAAAGAGGAAATAAAGACAAGAAAAGTTAGGG
>NW_006209177.1:1318011-1343298 GCF_000334495.1 Tupaia belangeri chinensis | reverse complement strand
GGAGGGGAGGGGAGGGGAGGGGTGGGGAGAAGAGGAGAGGAGAGGAGAGGAGAGGAGAGGAGAGGAGAGGAAAGGAAAGGAAAGGAAAGGAAAGGAAAGGAAAGGAAAGGAAAGGAAAGAAGGAAAGGAAAGGAAAAAAAGACAAGATGAAAAGACAAGGTGACGGTAAGAAAGATGTTAAGCCAATGGTGAGCTACCTTGTATCATAGCTCAGGAAACAAAGAGCAGGGGCTCAGCACATTTTGAACAAGAGACATTGTTTAAAGTAGCAAATGAGCTAAGGCAGTTCCATTTCTCAGGAAGCGAGTATTTACACTGTAGTCATGCTGTGGTCCCTTTGACCGACTTGCTTGCCTATGACTAGCCACAGAAACAACTTAGTATCAGGGGACCTATAGGTCTTGCAGTTTGGCACAGTCAGCAAGGTCTTACAGGGATACTCAAGGCCCATGGTGGACTTCCTCTCCTTAAAAGGGTGTCATTTCATTTGATCCTCACAGACACAAGCAGGCAGGCAGATATGAATTTATGTCCCAGTTTCTGGAAGAGAAAATTGCTCCCTAGAAATGAGAGTTGACTTCCTTCTCTAGCATCTGAAAAGAGTGAGAGTGAAAACCTAGTATGTCTGACTTCTCTCTATACTTTCCTTGATATTTAAAATGATAAATGTGAAGTTATGCTGAAGAATTCAAAGATATGCCCAAGTTTGGAGCAGTCTGAAATACTAAATGAATCTAAATGGGAATTGGCCTTGCATGTTTTTTCTATAGCTTCGAATACACTCCAGTGAAATATTCCCACAAGTTCTGTTCTTTTTTTTTCTTTTGTAAGGTTTTTAATATAGGGCGCATGGGCTCACCAGAAAGAGAGAGACAGAGACAGAAAGCAAGAAATCACCCCCTGGGGGCATGGACATGCCACAATTCCTTCTCCATTCTCCTCTCAGGATCTTGGGCACGCACACACACGTGCCAGCTAGTTTAAGCCACCAGCTCCGGGACTCAAACCACAGTTGACTACATGGGAGTCTAGCGATGTAGTCATTACACCAACTGCTGGTCCCACAAGTGCTGTTCTTAAGGCTACCTTAGAATCCTGTGGGACAATGCCCAAGGTTAGCAAATGGTGAAACCAAAAGGAATGAACTTTGGTAGCTTATACTTGCCCTTCCAATTTCCTAGCATTTCCTCTGCTATGATTTCCAGTAACTGTAGAAAGTAACATCACACAGTTTCTCACTGAATGCAATTAACAATGTAATGAAACTTGGATTCATTAACTTGTGTGTATTTCTTACAAAATCACCTTGCTGAAGCCTGCAGAGTACGCCCTAATGACCCATGAACAAGCCACACATAGAGTCTTAAAATTCTACGGTGAGGTTTTAAAACAAACTGTGCACTAAATGCTGTGGCTATGCTGAAATATGTCATCTTGCTCTCTTTTAGAAGCTACTTAATTTTTCTAATGGATAGTGCAATTTAGCTGACAGTCACTTCTTTAATGCTGCATTGGAATAAAGTAGATTTAAAGGCTTGCAATAGAGAAAACTATAAAAAGCATGTCTTTGTACAGAAAAGAATGAGATAGAAAAGGAAAGAAACACATAATTGAGGATTTGATTTTGAATATTGGGGGAAATGTTTGATTATTGACATTGTTCCATTGCTACAGCAGAATGTTGATAAGGAAGGACAATTCAGGCAAAGTGAAAATGCCCTGCATTATTTAAATTAGTCCTAAAAGTATGTATGATGAGCAAGTGAAGTCACATAAACTTTTCTGAGTTGGAATTGATACCTGATCAATACCAGAAAAATGTATGAGGACAAGGGCTAAATCCTAAAAACCAGACTGAGGTATGGATGCACACTAGGATAGGTTCCAAGATTAGACTACAGTAAAAGTTGTGGAAGGCAGATTAAATGTCAGAAATCAGTAATTAGAACTCATAGAAGCAAAAGTCAACATCATGTTGGTACCACAGTGGGCAGATGGTACCAGGGCTTGGTCGCAAAAAGATACAAACCCATTATAAGAGGCAGCATAGGAACCTCTAGTGGGGTTATTAATAGCAAACTGTTTAACTGACAAACTGATATTTAAGTGACAAACTGTTGGCTACATGCCATGAGTACAAATGGGTTGCAGGTAAAAGACATGTGATCTTATATCCAATAACCAGAAGAATTCAGGCAGAATAGTCAATTCTGGGTCCTTTTCCAATGTGATCTCTCAGCAACATTTGCTACTGTGGACTCTTACCTCCTTCAAATACCCCTTTTAATTGGCTTTTATTATACCACACCTTCTAGGTTGTCTGCTTACCTCTCTAGCTGTTCCTTCATCTCCCTTACTGATTTTTCTTTCCCCTCTGTCTTACTTCCAAATGTTAAAGACTCAGAAGACTTTGTAATGAGCTCTTTTTTGTTCTCTGTTTATCCTCTGTCCTGGTCTCATGGTTTCAATATTAACTATGGATAGTTGATTCCAAAATACATACACACACATTTATTCAATCTTGAGCTTTAAACCAATGTTTCTCACATTTGGTTTGATAATTTGAATTATGTATCAATTCTTTTTAAAGGAAAGAAAGCTTATATGGATGCCTAATTACATTGCTTTTTCACTTTTTCTCTCTCTCTCCATCTGATGAGCATACATGCCCTATAGCAAATTAAAATAATAACAATAATAATGAATAAAATAAAATAATTCTTTTTTTAAAAAAAATAATAGCTGAGTGTGATAGATAATGTTGCTTGGATGCAAAGGTGGTTCAACATATGCAAAACAATAAATGTAAAATACCATATTAACAAGAAAGAAAGATAAAAAACATATAATCATTTCAATTGTTTCTTATCACATTAACACCAGATGCAAGCAGAGAACTGAAATTCATCCTTGACCTCTTTATTTTGTGTGATCTATAAGGAATAAAACATCAAGTATTGCTGAATCTATGTTCCAACTATCCCTAGAACTTATCTGACTATTACTTCTTTATTTCATGCCATCAACATCTTTAACCTTAAAATAATAACTAATTTCTGCCTGTTTTCTTTGTTTCTAGGAAAACTAGAGTGGTAAATTTTGATCTTGGACCCAGATTTTACTCAAAAGTGATAGGCTGGGCAATTGGGAAATTACTTTTTAGACTAGTATTTTATTTTTATGTGTGTTAGTTGCTAGAGAGACAGAGACAGACAGAAGGAGAAAACATCTCCCAACAGTTCATAGTCACACCACAATCCCTTTCCTTCATTTCTCCATTCTGTCAGGATTTTGGGAACACATACCTATGCATCCAGCATGTTTTTTAAGCTGCCAGGGCTCGGTTTGAACCACAGTTGGCCATGTGGGATCTGGCTCCCTTAAATACTAGACTATGAGATTGGTCCACTCTAGTATTTTATTTACCAAAAAAGTAAAGGAAAGCATACTGTATGAACTTTGGAAGCCAATGAACTTCTTGCTTGATTTAATTGTTTAGTTTATTTAAAATTGGCTTCATTCCAGTGATCAAAGTACAGGGAAAATGATCATAGATTATTTCAAGAAAATATTTAGATTTATTTTGCAGTTGAAAAGGTTGGACTTGTTTAAGCAGAAGAGATTACTCCTAAAATGGGAAAAATAGGATGGTCTTAAGGTACGTTTTAATATATGTAAAAGTCATGGTATTTTTCTTCTACATGTATAGATATAATCTGTTTTTGAAGGAGATGGGGATTGATATAGTGGGAATGGAAGAAGCCTGGAGAGAATGGCTCATGAAATCCATCTTATTAGATCTTGAACTCTCGGTGTAGTTAGCCCACCTCCCTTTCTGCCTTCACTGCTGCCATGGTGCCTCTGAAAAAGCTTGTGGTGAAGGGGAGCAAAAAAAGAAGCATGTTCTGAAGTCTGCTTGACTACACCCACCCTGTAGAAGATAGATTCATGGATGCTGCCAATTTTGAGCAGTTTCTCAAAGAGAGAATAAAAGTGAATAAAAAAACTGAGAATCTTGGTGGCAAGGTTGTAATCATTGAAAGGAGCAAGAGCAAGATCACCATAACTTCTGAGGTGCCTTTTTCCAAAAGGTGCTTGAAATATCTCACCAAAAAACATTTGAAGAAGAATCTATGTGCTTGGTTGTGCATAGTTGCTAATAGCAAAGAGCATTCTGAATTACGTTACTTCCAGATTGACCAGGATGAAGAAGAGGAGGAAGATGAGGATTAAAACTCATTTATCTGGAATATTTTGTATGAGTTCTTGAATAAAACTTGGGAACTAAAAAAAAATAATCTTAGACTCTCTGTGCTTTTTCATGCTGTTCACCTACTTTTTCATATGATATAGACCTAGAATACAGAAGACATTCAGTATTTGTCATATAAATGGACCTGTAGCACATAGCTGTCTCTCTATACCATTGCTGGTCCTGGAATCTGGTGAATGACAAACTCCTAAAGTCATAGCATGTTGGAGATGGCAGAGACTTTTGAGAACTTCTAATTTAAGAGTTTTGACAGTGTGCCTGTGAATTTGATGAAGAAATTGACCCAGTAGGGACTGGGCTCTCCTTCCTTCACTTCAACCAAAGCAGAAACTCCTCAATTTATGTCACATACTGGGGTCCCCTGCTAGATTTTTTTTGGAAGAAAAATATATCTTTGCTATTAAAAATAAATAAAATGAACATTTAAAAAGTGGAACATTTCTACGATTGATTTCATCTAAGTTAATCATTTGGCAGATGAGAAAATGGAGGCTGAAAAAGAAGAAATAACTTACCTTTCCAAGGTCCATAAATTGTGATTAAAGTTTAACTCTACTTCCAGGAAATAGAACAGTAGTATTGTAACACACTTCATGTGTTACAATTCTCCATTTTTGCTGCCATATCTGTTGTGGTATGAGTTTTTTTTTTTTCAGAATTATAATAAAAGTTAATACTAGGTTGTCTAAATTGGAAGAGATGTAGAGGTAATCTACAATAGTTCAAAAGGTTTTGTAGTTTTAGGCAGAAAAAAACCTTTATTCAAATAAAATATTACATAGAACCCTGGCATGTCAGATTTCCTTCAATGTTTGATAAACATTTGCTGGGCACTGTTCTCAGCTCTGCAAATACAGTGGTAAACAAGGCATGGTCTTTATTCTCATGCAGGCTCCATTCTGTTGTGAGTAGAGGACAGAGATATTAACTAACTAAAAATATAAGCTAATACTGCAATGTGAAAAAGGAAATAGAGGTAGACTTAAGTAATAAACCAATCACTTGAAATCAAGGGTGAATGGTTGACCCTATTTAATTTATTCAAATTAGTATGTGAGTCTCAAATTATTTCATTAGTTCTATATTTCTTTTTCTTTTCTTTTTTCTTTTGGAGAGGTTTTTGCTATAGGGCGCGTATGCTCGCCAGAGAGACAGAGAGAGAGAGACAGAAAGCGAGAAATCACCCCCCAGGGGGATGGCCACACTGCAATCCCTTCTCCTCCATTCTCCTCTCGGGATCTTGGGCATGCACGCACATGCGCCTGGCATGAGTTTAAGCCATTGGGTCCGGGACTCGAACCGCAGTTGACTACATGGGAGTCCAGTGACATAGCCATCACGCCAACTGCTGGTCCCTAGTTCTATATTTCATTTTGTTAACAAATGATAGAGTTACAAATCAGGTATTGGTGAATAGTGTTAAAGGATAAGGAATGTTATGGCCGGACAGTGGTGCAGTGTTAGTGCAACATTCTATAAGTCTGACTCACATGGGAAAGTTATATTTTCACATCCAGAGATCTCCATGAAGACAGCAGACAAGTACCCATGATCAGAACTGAAATTGGTGATTGTGACATCAAGACCATGCTGGGAGTGCTTCTTTCTCTTTCTCTCTCTCCATCTCACATGGAACACTAAAAGAAAGAGAGAGAGAAAGTAAGGAAGGTAAGAAGGAAAGAGGAAGGAAGGAAGGAAGGAAGGAAGGAAGGAAGGAAGAAAGGAAGGAAGGAAGGAAGAAACTTTTTAAAGAGAGAGATGTTTGGCTAAAACATTGGTTTCTTTCTCATGAGGAAACATATGCAAGTTTAAAAATTATTCATGGTTTATTCAGTTGGGTTAATCCAGTAATTATATATTACAATACATGTTCTAAAGAAAATGACAGAGATACTGTGATAGTGAATACCTGAAACAGTGGCTATTTTAAGTAGAGTTGGTGAGGGATAGTGCCTCCTGTATGGCCGTGCAGCTTGACACTGAATAAGGGTGCTCAGTGAGAGGGGAAAGTGGTGTATGAAGCATTGAAACTCTGACTGCCAAGTTGAACATCTTATACTTAGTCCTATTTGCTTTTAGTTAGGGCCACTTCTTTCTCTGAAAGTACTGTCTAATCTTCAAAACTTGTGTCTACAGGGATTAGTTCACCCAAGAGGGGACTTTGTTCAAATTTGCACTAAGGGCTACATAAGAAAGCTGAGTGAGTGACCAGGGAAGATCTTTCTGAAGAGGTGATATTTGAGATTTGACTTCAATGGATGGGAAAGAATCCATTGTTTATTTATGGATCTGTACCATTAGTGGCAATCATGAGAATTTGTTTATTCTTCTAGAGGGAGACAATGAGAAACAATTAGTGATTCTGTTTTAATTCCAATTTGTCCAGTTTCTCATTTCATAGAGATGCTTCAGCTTGAGGTAGAAAGAAGAACAAGCAATTGTGTGGTTGTTCTTTAGTTGGGAGTACGCCTGGTGTATCTAAGGAACAAGAAATGGACTAACATGGATATTTCTTGGGACAGAAATGGCATATGTGAAGAGGAGAGGAAGAGAAGGAAATAAAGGTAGAGGAATAATGAGGGGCAGAGTGCATAAAACTTTCCATTATAAAGATTTTGGTTTTCCTTTGAATTAGATGGCATGTTATTGAAATACTATAATCATAGCTGCTCTGGTTGAACTATCTACCACCAGGGATGTGCTGCTAAATGTTTAAAACCCTCCTCCCTGCTTGCTTATTTCTCTGATGTAAATATTCCCAACATGGCAAACTTCACGTCATTGAATACGGAGTTGAGAACAGATGTTAACAATTGGCATGGAGTAATGTAAGCTGGTTGTGGCAACTAATTTTTCACATGCAGAACCTGCAGAGGGGCCAGCCTGTGGCGCAGTGGTGAAGACAGCTGTATCTCACATGGCCAACTGCACTCTGAGTTCTGGATTGGTGACTTGGAAAACACACTGGGAGAGTGTGCATGCATCGCCGAAGTCCTGAAAGGAGGGAGACAACAGAGAAGAGATTTAGCTTGCAAGACTATGCACCATGGGGGCAATTTTCTTGATCTCTCTCTGTCTCTATCTGGCAAGTGCACATACCCTCTAAGGAAAAACAAACCTTGCAGAGATCAGTATTAGATTAAAAAGGACCTAGTTTACCAAGGTAAGAAGTATAGGCGTGATCATATAGGCAGTTGGATACAATTGGATTTTAAGCATAAATAACAGAGTTAAATTTGTATTTTACAAAGTGCTAGGTGTAAATTGAGGGTAGTACGTATGTTACTTTCCTTTTATTTATTTTTCTAAAGTTATTTTATTTGTTTCTCCCATGATTTAGACAGAGCTAGAAATATAGCACCTCTAACATGTCTTGATGTCACAATCCATCCCTACCTTCTGCCAGCCATGGATCATGGACATGCATGTGCTCAGTATACTCAGGGTTTCCAGATGCGAACCCAGAACCTTCCCATATGAGTCAGCCTCAGGGTATTGTTTTACAGTGACACCACTTTCTGGAACCCATATTTTTCTTTTGTAAAAGAGAAATACACGTAGAGATGTTAAATATCTTATTGTAGCAAGGAGATTCACAGAGAATAATTGGCAAAACCAAACCACGTGAGTTAGTGGCAAAACTGAAATGGGAATCCAGTTTATCTAAACAGCCCATGTGATACAGCATCACTGAAGAAGAAATAGCCAAGGTATTCTTTCTTGATTTGAGATGTTTAAAGTAATAACAGCTAAAAGACATGTGGGAGGGTGGTATTGGCAACAAAAAGGATATGTCTTATCAATCATCCAATAAATGTCACTATTAAAAATGGGTGACCCTAAAAAGCTGAATCATCTCCAAGAATTTTAAAACAATGGAGAAGATGGAATTAAAACAGACTGATTAGTTATACCTTTTTGCCTCTGTCTAAGAGGATAAACAAAGAGCTAAGGATTGCCACTCACAGTTCAGATCCAATAATAAAATATTTAACTTCAACATTAAAATATTCCTTAAGTGTACAAATCTTAATAGCATATAATCAACCTGACAGAAGAAATAAAGGTAGACATTAGTAATGAACCAATCATTTGAAATAAGTCAGGATATAAAAGTCAGATTCTTATTAATTTACTGAAATATTAGTATTATATATGATATCAGAATTATTTTACTACTTCAATATTTCATTTTGCTAACAATGAGATACCAGATTCCAAGTTGTGTATTGCTAAGTGGTGTTAACAAGTAAGGAATGCTTGGATAAAATGTTGGTTTCTTCCTCATGGGGAAAAATATGTGAGATTAAAAATTATACATGGTTTCTTCAGTTGGCTTAAACCAGTATCAAGAGGCATCTTAAACAAGGTGAAATTTGTCATTTCTCCTGGAATACAACCAAGAAGAACTAATTAGCAGGAAAAGTTTTCCCCTGAAGGCTGCAACATTAGTCTTGAGGTCAAAATAAATGATAATGAGAAAGTTGGGTTATTAAGTCTAAGCATAGTTTCCAAAGAATAAATATAAAAGGTCATTGAATAGAATATTATCATAGAGAAGCTTTCAAGCTTGCAGATTATGATTTAGTTAATATAAGCTGAATTTTTAACAAATTTTCATCATATACATTTCCTTCATGTCTACCGAATCATTAAATTAGAAAATATAAGCTCCTTTGAAATTTTAATATGATTGTTGAATTTAAATGTTCTCATGTCTTAATTTTTCAATAGCAAACTATGCACTTGTTTTGTCAAGACACCACACTCTAATTTAAATAGAATTGAAGCACTTCTTATAATTTTAAACCAGTGATTAGAAAACTCATAATTCTTTCTGCCTTCTGTTTAACTTTCATTCATATATCTCACAAACATTTATTGAACATCTGTTTGGTGCAGGGCACTATGGTAGGTACTGTGCTAAATGCAGCAATGAATCTATTAAAGGTACTAAATCCAATAAGAATGTAGCTTAGTAAGGGAGATAAAACACATTGTCCAATTTATGTAACACAAGATTGAATGTGACAAGTATCATATGAGAAGTACAGATAAAATGTTCTTGGTGCCCAAAGGAAGAAGATGATACTTTTACTTGGGACAAAAGCAGAGGCTTTTAGATGACAGAAAGAACATATGGAAATATGTTATGGGAAGGCATTAAAGGTGAAAGGAATAATTATGGACAAAGGCTTGGAGGTGGTGAAGTATAGACTGCATATAAAGAAAATGTAATTCAATGAAGCTAAACTCTAGGATATATATTAAGAAAAGTGATGGCAGGGCCATCAACTGGCATGCTGGTTAAGATGCTGGACTCCCACATGATCAACTGTGGTTTGAATCCTTGGGCCTGATGGTTTGCTTTCTCACTTTCTCTCTCTCTCTCTTTCTCTGTCTCTCTCTGATGAGTACACATGCCCTATAGTAAATTTTTTAAAAAATAATAAAATTAATAAATAAAATGAAATAATTCTTTAAAAAGTAAAGTAATGACTTGTTAACTAACCCATTAATCCATAATTACTTAGTGAGGATAGAAGAATGGACAAGACAGTTGTTAATCTCCTGTAATATTTATTAATTCCTTGAATGCTAAATATAGAATTTTGTTAGTCCATAGGGAAGAGGATCATCAAAAATAGTATGATAACTACATTATCATAGCTTTTTCAGAACAAAAAAATAATATTAAGAGTTACAAACAATTTATTATCACTAGTAGAAGCTAGTTTCTGGAAAACCTTTCTACTAGTTATCACTTGTATAAAGCAAAGTATTGGGCATAATAATATAAGTAACATTTGAATATAATTTCATATTGTAAAGAAACAATACTGTACATATCATCTCATTTGTTACTTCTGTCAACCTCACGTAGGCAGGTATTATTATTTCTATTTTATAGAAGAAGTTGAGTGTAAGTGATTTGCTGATGACACATAGCTTTAAAAAGTCATGCCAGGATTTATTATAAAATCATCTGTCACTCCAAATACCCTATTTTTCTATAGTTTTCAGCCTCTATAGAATCAAAGGTTCCCCAAATTATCTTTCTGCGCATATTTTTCCTATCTCATTATTCAAACACTAGATGCAATAAGACACTAAAGAAATTATTATGGGAATATATTTCTGAAAAATCTTTTCAACTCTCAGTTTTAACTTAAATGAAAAACATTATCATGGAAATCATATGAGTATATCACCATGCTGAAACTCAAATGTACTACAAATGCTGGTTCCTTAGCTTCTGGTGGGGTTATCTGTATACTGTTTTATGACATTTCTAGATTGGTCTGTGTGAGTCTGCCAAAGTCTCTTCTTGGCATTCTTTTTCTCAGTCTGAAGAAACCCCATGTTGATTTAATAGATCTTTCATAAAGACTTCTTTCAAAGACTACAGCAACATTTATCTTTCATGGACTGCAAGAGTGGCATTTCCCTCAAGAGGCGCAATATCGATTATTTATTAGAGTGTTATCCCAGTGGTGCTGAGGTAGTAGGAGGTTACAAAGGAAGAATTAGGATTTAGACATCCATTTGGAAAGTTTGAAAGACAGCAACAACATGCTCATGAATTCTTTTGGCTGATAGAACATCTCCATTAAATGCACTACAACATTTAGGCAATTGTGTATCAGTTCCATCAAAAAAGTCTGGGCACCAAATAGAGAAAACCATCTGCAACAAATATTCTCTTCTTGGCTCCCACAGCAACTCCTGGAAGCCACTAAAAACCACTCAGATGCATGATCTTGTTGATTTCTCATAACCATTATATGAGAGAATTGGTATTGTTCTCCTGTATGGTAGATATGTGACTCTTGCTAAACACATCTTCTGCCTTTGTATGAGCTGATTCCTATGTTTTGAAATAACCTACTACACCTTGTCTACCTGGTGAACTTGATTTAAATGTTGAAATCCAACTTGTATTTGTCTTACTCTATGAAGCTTTCCCTTATTATGCTCTCTCTACCCATTCTTTTCCTAATATGACCTTGTGCCTGGCACTATGTTAGGCATTTGGTTACAGTAGAGTGGTAAAGAATGCACAGAAGGCTCCTGTCCTTATTGAGATTTTTTTTCTAGTGAGATGAGAGGGATAAGAAGCAAACTGAGAACCTCTGATTGTACTATATTCAATAAAGAAAAGAATGAGGAAGGGTTGGTGGGGGAAGTTTCCTCCACACCACCACCTCTCATTCACTCATTTGCATTATGATGCTCACTGTACTTTCCTAGACCTGTTGGTTTCCTTGTATTCTTTTCCTAATAGTCTGTAGACTTCTTAGACAAATAGATCACACTTCCTTTATCAGAATCCATGGGTACAGAGGAAACACTTCAAAGGTATTTATTGAACTGACTTGAGAAAACTTGGGCTCTGGACAATTAAATGACTTGCCTAGGAGCCAGGAAGTGGCATGGTAGTTAGGGATGCTGGACTCCCACATGGCTGACCATGGTTTGAGTCCTGGACCTGATGGCTTGTGTGCTCTCTCTCATTCTGTCCCTCTATGATAAAATTAAAATAAATAAATAAATAAAATTAACATTTTTCTTGTTAAAATGACTTGCATAAAATGATTCCATCAGGAAGATAAAATTCTGATTTTGAGCCTGGCCTCTGACTACAGGCATAGGATTCCTTCCCATATATTATAGCCTCCTTTCAATGTCCTTATAATGGCACCCAAGGCCCTACAAAATCAATATCACTAAGATCTGTCATCCCTCCACGTGCAACTTCATCTCTTACTTTTCCCTCACTCAGTCCCAGTTCACTGGTCTCCTTACTATTCCTTGAGCAGGCCACATATACTCCCACCTCAGGGTCTTCCTCTACCTGCTTAGTTTGTTTACAATGCCCTTTTACCAGTGTTCTCTTCCACTCATAGCTCCTTGACTAACCCTTGGCTAACCATCCTTGCCTCCTTCATGTCCTAACTCATGTATCACTTTCTCACTGATGTGATGTGTACTTCTTATTTAAATCTCTAACATAACCCCTCATTACTCCTGATCCTCCTTTCACCAGTTTAACTTTTGTCCCCCATGGCACTCATCACCTTCCACCTTATTTGGTGTATGCTGTATTCACTATGTCTAGAGTTTATTGTTTCTCTATTAAGCTAAAAGATAGAATCCAAAAGGTACGGATTTTGTTCTATTTTGTTTACCATTGTGTATTAACATCCTAGAATGGTGTCTGGGACCTAATAATCATTCAATAATTATTTGTTGAATGAACTTTAAATAAAATTCATATTTAATCAGAGATTCCTGATACATCATTGAAAAGCAATCCCCTAATATTGCAATTGAATGCAGGCAGCAAGCAAAGGTCATCCTATATTACTAACAGATGCTTTGATGCTATTCTGCCTATGGAAAAATGGGTAACAGGAAGTATGGCATATCCTTCAGGGTAAAATGCTGCCTTATTTCTGTTTGCTGGATATTTCTTAACTTTATCACCAGGACAAGGATCATATTTATCCCACTTCTGTTGGGTCAAGCCATAATGTAATTTTCTGTGCAAAAATGTTTCTTGACTTTTCTGATGACCTTATATCTACTCTTCTCCTAGAAGTTTGATAAGCACACTAAAGTGTTCAGTAATGTTTGCCAAATGGTCTAACATATATTAGCAACTGGACATTTATCAAATTCTCTTCTGATGTCCACCAGGGTCTTTCCTCTAAAAGAATAGCAGTACATGATTCTATACCTGGCCTATTACTTTGATCTGAAATACTCACTATGAAAAATGGAGAAAGAATGAGAGTGATAGGATCTTTTTAAAATGACCCTTTCCATGCTTATTAACTTTTCAATTTATCCATGGTAGTCCTGTATCTAATAGCAAAGCAGCTACCAAGATAGGTTCTCTTTAACTTGGCAAGCAAAGCAATATTCCTTAGCCAAACTGTGTTTAAATAAATACATCCTGACTTCTTAGTTCTTTCCTCATAATATTTCGTTTGTTTTTCAGGGTGTTTTAGAGGTCACCCGAATTTTATTTAAATGCTGCTACAGCATAAACAGTAGTTCAAAATGAAAATTTTATACATGAAGCATTTTCAAATATGAACTTGTGAATATATTCTGCAATCTTCATTTCTTTTTCATAACTTGTCCTAGAGCAAAGGCTTTGAGGACATGGACATTGACTTCAAATTAGGTAGAATGAAAGCTCTTTGCTATAGAAGTTTAGAATTTGAAGCTCTGCCTGCTCACTGTTACCATCCTGCCTGGTTCTACACCTCCACCTTTTTTTTCCTGCCAGTCCCACACAACTTACTCATGGTAGCCTAGCTCATCATCTCCCATAGTTCCATAGAAATCTAGTTCTTGGACAAGACATAGAACTACATAGAAGATGCCATAAATCCAATACTATATCTCATCCCCTCAGATCCATAACTGTACAAAAGGATCCATAGACATATAGCCATGCTAAAGTCTGATACACATGTAAAGAAAACAAGCATACCCACATTTTCATATACTTATATCTCCACAGACTGCCACTTAACCCAGATTGCCCCACAGAACCTCAAACAAATATATAATCTCACTAGTGCTTGGATATTTTCTCTCTTCTTTATAACAGTCTTAACCATTGTCAAAGATGTAAGCTTTTCTTCAGATCAGCAGTGTAGTAAATTATGGACATACGAAAAGTGAGTAGAACATTTTAAAGAAATGCTCAAAATGGCAATTAATTTTATATTTACAAGATTAACATTTACAGCATAGTAATTACCATTAAAGCGCTCGGAATCTGAGCAGTTAAGCAAGCCTTTATTTTGTTAACTACATATATCTATGAGGTAATAATATTTTCCTTTTCACAAAGGAATTTAATTTCTCTGACTTAGCAATCAAAACTCTCTTTAGCAGCCAGTAAGTCATAGTTTGCATTTATATAGACATAATGATATCATTGAATTGTTTTCAGGGCTAAACACAGAAAGAACTCTGGAGGACAGAGAGAGAACTCTGGAGTTCTGTTAAGGGTCTCCTGTGAGCATGCAGTGTAGTACTGATAGGCATTTGTGTGTGAAATTACCTTAATCCAGGGAAAGAATCACCCAATGACACTGGATAGAACAGTTCCTGAGGATCACACGTGGTTGGTAATAGTGCTTATTCTTACCATCTGGATGGGAAAACCTTAAGATTAACAGAATGGAGTCTCCGAAGGGTCCTCCCTAAGTAGTTGGGGATAATTAGGCACAGAGTAAACTCTGCTCTTTTCCTGCTTAACAAATCTTAAAAAGCAAGACCTGAAATGATAAGACTGTTTCTAAGCAACTTAATTGCATTTGAGAACAGTCTCAAAAATATTTATAGTAATACAAAAAAATGACCTAATACTAAACAAGGTAAAATGAACAGTGACTGGCAACCAAGGAAAAATTTCCGAGCATATAAAAAAGCAGGAAACTATAAGCCATAATAAAGAAAACTGAAAGACATTAAGATTAACAGAAAAGGATATTAAAAGAGTCTTTATAGTTGTATTGAATATGTTCAAAATAGTGACATGAAAGACATAAAATGGACTAAAAGAAAACTGATAAAGATGAAAATGGAAAACTGTCCACAATAATAAATTTTTAAAAAAATACACTGGACAGGATGAGTAAAAAAAAAGAAAAAAAGAGTGAGGTCAGTCAGATAATATGCTGGTCAAGGTGCTGGATTGTGTGAGTTGAGTCCTGGACCCAGTGGCTTGAAAAATATGCCAGGTGCCTGTATATGTGTACCTAAAATCCTGAGAGGAGAATGGAAGAGAGGGAATTGTAGTGTGGTCATTCCTCCAGGGGGTACTTTCTCATTTTCTCATTTTCCTTCATTGTCTTCTCTCTCTCTCTCTCTTAGTAGTGCACATGCCCTATAGTAAAAAAAAAAAAAAAAAAAAGAATGCAGAAGAAAAGATCAATGCTCATGAAGATGACAATAGCTATCCAACGTGAAAACAGAGAAGCATAATGTAAAAGGAACAGAGCATCCAGGGAACATATTAGTATATGTATATTTGTATATTCCTAATATACATGGAATTGGAGTCCCTGTTTTGAGAGAGAAGTGCTGTCTGAAAAATATTTTAAGAAATAATGTCCTTTTTATTTTTCTAAATTCTACAAAAATTAAAAAGCCGTAGCTCCAAAAGTACACAAAAACATAAAGAAAATTAACCCAAGGTGGATTATAATTAAATTTCTAAAAACTAGTGATAAGAGAAAAATCTTAAACTCAGCTAGAGTAAAGATAGTATGTTACATATAGTAGCACATAGATAAACATGTATATTAGGAAACAAATCAAGGACGATTTTCGAAGTACTGAAAAAAATTGTAAATCTAGACTCATATACCTAGGGAAAAATATTTTTTAAAAGATAATGTCTACAAAACACTTTTCTAGACATGCAAAGGTGAAAAGAATTCAACACCAAAATAGCTGCACTACAAGAAATGTTAAAGGAAATCTTTGAAGAAGGAAAGTAATATCAGATGGAAATATTGACTTATAAAAAGAAAGTGAAAGCAATAAAAATTGTAACTACAGGGAACCAGCAGTTAGCGTAATGGCTAGGTTGCTGGATTCCCACGTAGTCAACCGCGGTTCGCGTCCCGGACCCGGTGGCTTAAACTCACGCCGGGCGTGTGTGCATGCGTGCCCAAGATCCCGAGAGGAGAATGGAGGAGAAGGGATTGCAGCGTGACCATCCCCCCGGGGGGTGATTTCTCGCTTTCTGTCTCTCTGTCTCTCTCTGTCTGTCTGGCTAGTGCACACGTCCTATAGCGAAAACCTCTCAAAAAAATTGTAACTACATGGATTTATACTTCCTGATGCTTATCTGAAGCCTCTTTCTAAGGTACAGACTAGAATTGGTCTCTTCAACAAAGAAGCCCAGAAATAGAACCTAGTGGAAAGGAATATGTCAAGTATTCTGAACTTATTGATACTTCAAAGACTAGATCCTTGGTTTCTGAGACAACACAGTTTAAATTTCAGCTTGTACCAGTGGACTAAGCACTCATACTTCATTAAAGCAGAATGTTGAGGAACCAACAGATGGTGTAAAGGTTTGTCGCTGGACTCCTATGTAGCCCACCGTGGTTGGAGTCTGGTACCTGGCAGCTTAAAAGCCACGCATTTTAAGCAGACTGCTACTGTTAAACTGTTCTATGTGTTTAATGTGCTAGTTTGTTATGGTATGACATAAGCTATGGGAATTCTGTAAATATGTATCTATGTCATTAAAACAGCAATTTAGAATGTGTGTGCAGATTCTATAAAAATACTCATGTCTATAGTGCTGAAAACAAACAAACAAACAAAACTCACCCCAGGCCCGAGATCCTGAGAGAAGAATGGAGAAGAAGGGATTTTAGCATGGCTATCCCCTTCTGGGGTGGGGGTGATTTCTCATTGTCTGTCTTTCTGTCTCTCTGGTGAGCACACAAGCCCTATAGCAAAAAAAAAAAAAAAAAAAAAAAAAAAAAAAAGTTCTCTAAAAAAAAGGTTGTTGAACCAGGAGCCAGATAGAAAGAATTACTTACACATTACTTACACATTACTGAATAAAGTGATAGGGATACTTATTTGTGGATATTTGTTCTTGAAGATGGTTGGCATTGCTTTTAAATGTTGTTTTATGAGTGTATGAGGAAACCCTTTCTCTTTTTTCTTAAGCTCTTTCTTTCTAAGCACAATTTAATAGATTGTTTTTGTAAACGGAAATGAATCATCTTTTTGACCATTCAGAATTCAGAGTAAATATGATGGGGGTTCAAAAAGTTCATCGAAGGGCTAGATGGTGGCACAGCATTAAAACACAATACTTATGAGACAATCAAATGTTAAAAGGTTCATAGTTCAAGTACAGAGATCTCCCTGTGTATGCTGGGTACATGTGTGAGCCAGGGTCAGCTAAAGACTTGGGTTCCATTTTGGTGTCAAGACTCTGTTGGAGGTGCTGCCTTTCTAGCTCATAGAAGAAATACATAAAATTTAAAAAACACTTCATAGAAAAATAGTATGAGGGGTTTTTTTTGCCAAAAAAGTAAAATCCATGCACAGTCGTTTCTTTTTTTCTTTTTCATCATCTTGTCTTTTTTTTATTTCTGGCAGTTCTTTGGAAGAAAAACAGTAAAATATACCAGAAAAAATAAGCAAAACAGTTTTTATCATTCTACACATTTTCGATGAAAATTTAGAAGTCCTACTTCTTAAATTTTTTTGAGAGATTTTTTTGCTATATGGCATGTGCACTCACTAGAGAGACAGAGAGACAGAAGAAGAGAAATCACAATACCTTCTTCTCCACTCTCCTCTCAGGACTTTGGGCACACATGCACATGTGCCTGTTGTGAGTTTTAAGCCACCAGGTCCAGGTCTCAAACCATGGTCGACTACATGGAAGTCCAGAAATGTAACTATTATGCTATCTGCTGCTCCCTCACTTCTTAATTTTCATGAGAATATAATTATTTGTATTGGTTTATTAAAAATATGGTTCTCCTTTTTACTAGACTATAATAGGCCAACTCAACTGTGTGACCATTTTCTCTGGATAATCAAAACCAATAGAATATATGTGTGTGTGTGTGTGTGTGTGCGCGTGTGTTTGTATAGTCTTCAAAAAGTTCATTAAAAATGCATATTCTTGGGAACCAGCAGTTAGCGTAATGGCTATGTCGCTGGACTCCCACGTAGTTGACCGCGGTTCGTGTCCCGGACCCGGTGGCTTAAAACTCACGCCGGGCGCGTGTGCGTGCGTGCCCAAGATCCCGAGAGGAGAATGGAGGAGAAGGGATTGCGGCGTGACCATCCCCCCTGGGGGGTGATTTCTCGCTTTCTGTCCCTATGTCTCTCTCTGTCTGTCTGGTGAGCGCACGCGCCCTACAGTGAAAATCTCTAAAAAAAAAAAAAAAAAAAAAAAAAAAGCATATTCTTGCAAAGTATGCATATAGTTCATATTTTTTGCACTAAAATAAACTTTTGCTTTAATTTTATTTTTCCATGAACTTTCTGTATGCCAGCAGACTTCAAAATTTCTGGAAGGCCACTCACATAGTATAACGGTTAAAGGCACTGGATCCCACATGTCCAACTGCAGTTTGAATACCAATCCTAGTAGCTTGTATAATATACCAGGTGTGTGATTATAAGTATGTGAGTTCATTAGGTAAAAAAATTGTCAAAAGGGTTTCTAAGAAAAATGTTAGTAGTGATGTTCTTGATGGAATTGTGCTTATATAGTGACATATATGATGCTTGGGAAATCCAAGGGCAAAGGTGTTTTGTAGTTCTATAATGGTGACAATTTTTAGTTGTCAGAGCATGGATGCACTTGCCAGAGAGAGAAAAAAAAGCATCCCCAAATGGAACACAGTCACTTAATAAATCTTTTTCCTCCATTCTTCCTTCTTATCAGGATTTGGGGCACACGTGCACATGTACTCAGAGTGTTTTTCAATCCAACTGAATTGGGATTCAAACCACGGCTGTCCTTGTAGGATGCAGCTCCCCCAACAGCTATGCTATGAGGCCAGCCCTAAAATGGTGATGTTTTTAAGTGCCAGAGACATGTAACCTAGGTATGGAGTTTTCTTGTCACTTGACTAAATATGCAAACAAAAGAGTGCCTTTCTCAAGAATATTGTGCTTCAAAGGATTTTTATCATTATGGTATAGTATAGCAGTCAGTTAACAAGCTATTTTATAAATCAATCATTTTGCTAAACAGGTCTGAGACTAAGTATCACCAGCTGCTATAACAAATATGCATCTAAATGTATAATGATTTATTCCTAATTTAGACTTATTTCTTGCTCATTTAAAAATGAAACGTGGATATTCTGAGTGGCTGGCTCTCTTTCACAAAATCTTTCAGTGGCCTAGGATGGAAAGACTTTTCTGTTTTTATACCTGGCTTCTTAGGTCTCCATGATATTTTCCATCCAAATCAGGGAGAAAGAGCTTGAATGCCCTTGAGAGAGTCCATTGAGTTAGGGATGTACATAGCACATATCATTTCCAATCACATTTTGTTGACTAGATCTCATTTATATGCAAGTGAGGCTGGGAAATGCTATCTACTATTATGTAAATTCTTGGTAATCTCTGCCATGCCTGCCCTTCTGATTAAAATATCTCTTTGTATCTTTCTCCCACAAAGCACACATATGACACCATCTTAAGTAAGACATTCAAAAGTTCATCCAATCACTAGCTCCAGCTAGAGCAGCTGTTGATATGGTTCCTTCTGCTCTGGCTACTGATGACTTAAAGAGGCAAACTGAATTATCAATACTTCTTTTCCACTCTGCCCAATACAAAATGGTAGAGTAAGCCAGGGAGCTCACTGTAAAAAAATCCCATTAAGAAAAAGAAGACTGGAAAACATGTAGCTGTCATTGATCTCGAGCAATGATGGAATTCTGCTGGACAGGCATTATGAGATTGCTCTGCCATGGCGGTGAAAAATGTTCCATGATAAGCTTCTGATTCTGTTCTCTTGGAATTCCTTTGCCCATTATTCTCAGTTTCCCCTGGCTAAACATTCTGGGATGTTCTTTACTGTTCATTATTCCTCATTGCCACATCCCAAGTGGCTGAGAAAAAAATAAAACAACCCTGACAGCTGACAGCTGGTAGCAAGTCTGGCAACTAAATTTAGGCCATGTTGTTTATTTGCTAAATAGCTAGACCATGGTGTTCCCTCCTGAAATAAATAATCCCGAACATATCAACAATATTTAAAAAGAGATCACTCCATGACCTTGATGAAACAAGACAAAAACAAGACCACTAAATAATCATGACCAAATGCAGACAAATAGTAAGAACACTACCCAACCACACACACAAAAAAATAAATATCTCTCCTTTCTGTGAATAGAGCTACTTTACCAATGGCAACTCTAGCTAAACTCTAGATAAAACTGAAAATGCTAAGAATTGCCCCTGCTTCTTGAAAGCATCCAATCAAGAAAAGAATCCTACTTCCTTAAATCCTCCCCAAGCAGCATAGGCCCAAACATTCCCATTGATTATGTGAGGAGTTGTGTCCCTCAAAAGTTTACATATTAAAGACTCAGCCCCCAGTACTTCAACATGTGTTGACATTTGGAGAAAAATTATTTAAAGAGGCAAGTAAGGTAAAATGAAATATTTACAGTGGGCCCTAATTCAATATGACTGGAATCCTTTATATAAAGAGAATAGCACACAAAGAGGGACATCAGAGATGCTTGTGCACAGAAGAAAAGTCATGTGAGGACATGATGAGAAGACAGCCATCTGCAAGTGAAGCAGAAAGGCCTCAGAAGTAATCAAACTTACCAACACTTTGATCTCAGATTTCTGGTCTGCAGAATTGTGATGAAATAAATTTCAGTTGCTTAAGCCACATAGCCCGAGGTATTTGTTACTTCAGCCTGTGGAGACTATAACAACATCCTAACTGACCTCTTACTGAGATATCCTATTCATTCCTATCTTTCCACTTTTTCTTTTGCCTGGCAAGCTCTTATTTACCTAGCTAATTTATACTCATCCTTCAATATTCATATTAGGTGTCACTATTTTTTTCAGAAAGAATTCTCTGACCACTCCCTCTTCACTGAACTCTATAAACAAACTTCACCAAACACAACAGTCTCTTCTATGGTGTCTTTGGTATCTCAAACTTTCCACTATCATAACATTTACCACATTTAAAAGAAGTCTCAATATATATTTCTCTTTTTCAAAACACTCTAGAGTAGTTCCTAAGTTTTTTGTTTGTATTTTTGTTGGTTTTGTTTGTTTGTTTGTTTGTTTGTTTCAGTGTAGGGTGCATGTGCTTGCCAGAGACAGATAGACAGAAAAGGAAAGTGAGAAAGCACATTCCAGGGGGATGGCCATGCCACAATTCCTTTTCCTCCATTTTGCTCTCAGGATTTGGGACATGCATGCATACACACTCAGTGTGGTTTTCAAGCCTCTGGTGCTGGGACTTGAACTATGCAGGTGGCCACATGGGACATGTGGGTATTCAACTGCCTTAACTACCATGTCACCAGCTGGCCCATGATTTTCTTAACAACACTTTCTTTTCTGTAGTTTACTTTATTGTAAAAACATAGCATATAATATGTAAACATACAGATGTGTGTTTATCGATTGTCTGTGTTATGGGTAAGACTTCTGTTCAACAGTAGGTTATTAGTAGTTAATGCTGAGAAGTAAAAATAATTATATGAGGATATTCAACTCTGTGGGGAATAGGTGCCCCAGCCCCTGTGTTATTTAAAAGCCTATTGTATATAGGTAGAAAGAGAACTATGAAATATAGTTAATAATATACTTCCAATATTCCAATAAAAACTAGCAAGGTAAATTTTTGGACATGGAAATGGGTATAGTGGGGACCAGCAGTTGGCGTAATAGCCATGTCGCTAGACTCCTATGTAGTCGACTGCGGTTCGAGTCCTGAACCCGGTGGCTTAAGGTCACACGGGGTGCAAAAAGGTTAGGCTAGCATGATGGTTAGGAACATGAACCCTGGTGTCAAACTGTTTGGCTCACTATCCTAGATTCACCACTTACAAACTGTGTAGACTCTGGGCTTCAATTTCTAAGCACTGCAGATGGCACTGGAATTAACAAGATATATAAGACCTGGTCACTTACCTAATGGAGCTCAAAGACAAGTAGAAGTACTCAGTCTAGTTCAGAGGTTGACGAACCATAGGCCCATGCACCAAATCCAACCCACTGCCTGTTTTTGTAAACAAACTTTAATTGGCACATAATCATGGCTATTCATTTACATATAATCTATGTGTTCAAGCTACAGTGGAAGAGTTGAGTAGTTGTCACACACAACCATGTGGCCTGTAAATTTTAAAATATCTATTATCTGTCCCTTTACAGAAAGTGTGTCCACCTCTGCTGTATGAAAGGGTTTTAGGTCATCATTAAAATCCACCGTGTACTGGTGGAGAGTACAGTGTTGTCCTGCTAACACATGGTAATAAACTAGTTCTCACCTCTTATCTCTCTGAATTGCTGTGATTTATTTTACAACCTGGAAGATTTTTACCACTTTGTTAGAATTTTATGTGTGTGTTGCAGTCTTGATGCCTTGCTTAGTTTTGATATGATTCCCATTTCTTTTTCTGTAAAGACTTTGATATTTACAAATGTTCATTAAATTGCTAATGTAGAAAGTTACTAAAGGTGGCATTTAAGTTGCTTAAAATTTGCTGATAAAAATGTGCTTTTTGAAAGAATTTTTGCTTTTGGATTCTAGGGTGAATGAATGTGCTGTCTAGAAGGGTCTGTTTCTGCATCGGTAATTGCCTTATGCTTTCTGTAGCTCCTTTTCAATGGTAGATCAACAAGCCTTTCCACTTCTTTATAGACATCAATCAGACTCCCACTTTTGCTCATATTTAGTGACCCCTTTTTATCTTCCTATTTCCCTGACGAGAACAGTTGTATTCAATTCAGTACACCACAGGCTCCCAAATGAATATACTCTGTAATTTTGAAAATGCCATGGTCATTTTGAAGCATCTCTCTGTTTTATTTACCTTGCTACAGCACATGGGTCAAAAGTGATTATGGTAAAAAATGGAACACATTGTTTCTAAAACTTTATTTGAAAACCAAGAGGAAATCAGAAAAGAGTAAGGCAAAGAGGCAGGGGGCAGTCGCTGGTACAGGGGTTAAGGTGGCTGGATCCCACATAGCCAACTACATGGTTCAAGACCTGGACCCAGTGGCTTGAAAAACACACAGGCATATGTATGTGCATGCCTAAAATCCCATAAGGAAAATGGAGGAGATGAGATTCAGCATAGCCATCATCCCTGGGGAGTGCTTTTTCATTTTTACTCTCTCTGTCTCTCTGTGGTGAGCATATACACCCTATAGCAAGTTAAAAAAAGACAAAGAGGGGAACCAGCAGTTAGCGTAATGGCTATGTCACTGGATTCCCACGTAGTCGACCGTGGTTCGTGTCCTGGACCCGGTGGCTTAAATCTCACGCCGGGCGCGTGTGCGTGCGTGCCCAAGATCTCGAGAGGAGAATGGAGGAGAAGGGATTGCGGCGTGACCATCCCCCCTGGGGGGTGATTTCTCGCTTTCTGTCTCTCTGTCTCTCTCTGTCAGTCTGGCGAGCGCACGCGCCCTATAGACAAAACCTCTCCAAAAAAAAAAGAGGAATAATGTGGAAGGATGGAAGGATGGAAGGATGGTTAAGTTTTCAGGCTCTGGAATTAGACAGTCTTGGTTCAAGTCCCAGCTCTGTGATTAACTAGCACAGTGACCTTGAGAAACTCACTACAGCTCTCTGAACCTCACCTGTAAATTTTGCACCTGTAAATTCAAGATACTATAAACTTCTCAAAAGCTGAGATTAGAATAGGTAATCCATGTAAACAACCTTGCATGTGGTAAATCTATAAATTTTTTGTTATCATTGTTATTACACAGATTTTCTGCTCCTGCCAACAATGGAAAATTAATACCCCCTTTCTGCTACATATCAGCAGGTTTTGAAGTGGGACCCAATTTCTTGACACATAGTTTCCTGTGCTTGGTGGCCTCCTAACTATCTTTATCATTTAGATCCAGTTAAAGCTATACCACATGATTTACTTGATCCTCTTAGCCTTTAAGAATCATGCCTTCATTGACGCCTAAAATTTTACTTTTGCTGATAGTATTTGGTACCTGACAGCATCTGGCACAATAAGAAACTATCTTAAATTGCTTTTCTAGAAGACTGTTCAACAAGGCTTTAGAGAGAAAATACCACATTATATTTCATTTTGCAGCCCAGATTCCCAGCATGGCACAAATCTGTCCAGATGCTCTATAGTGTTTTAGGTGGGAGCAGTTGTGCTATTAAAATGGCAAACTCTAAATTTTGTTTCACAAGTCTGGCATTAGCCTATATATTCACAGTTTTTAAGGGTAATGAGCATGTCATCAGTAGAACTTGGCTGAATCCAGAATCTACCACTTTCTTGCTGTATGACCTCAGATAAGACATTTCACCTTTCTAAACCTCAGTAAATATTAAATGAGTTGAAACATTTAAAATATGTACTTAGCAAAAATATGAGAACATAGGCAAGAGAATACACTTGATAAAAAGATATCAATAGAAGAAACATCTATCCTCCTTTTCCTCTATTACTATAATTTATTATTATTAAGCTTTGTTTTTAAAAAATTATAATTTTTAATTAATTAATTAATTATTATCATTATTTTAAAATTTGCTGTAGTGCATGTGAGCTCACCAGAGAGCAAGAGAGAGAGAGAGAGAGAGAGAGAAGGAAAGTGGGAAAGCAAGCCACCAGGTCTGGGGCTTGAATTATAGTTGGCCATGTGGGAGTCCAGCACCTTAATCACTTCACCACCTGCTGGCCCCTATTATTAACCATTCATTTGCCATTCCTATAGCACTAATTTTGACAACTTTTTATCTCCTTCTAGCTGTCTGAACCTGATCTTTGATGTCACCAAGGAGTCCTGTCATTTAATCTTCTTTTAGGGTATACCCCATATTTCTCATCACATTTTCCCAGACCTCCAAGTCAACCACTTGACCTACTTCCTCCACAGGACTCTCAACAAATTAATATTTCTCCACACCTACCCTGCCCACTTTAAACCCCAGACCAAGCTCACTGTATGATTCCATTTCTTTCCACAATCTCTCAAATACGGCTAGAGGCAATCATTACCACAGCAGTCATGATCACTACAAGGACAGTGGCAGTTTACCATTGGGAAGACTATTTGATATCTATTCTAAGTTATATTTTTTTTATCAGTTAAATTTTTAAGGCCACTAAAGAAGGCCTGTTTAGGTTTTTATTTTTATTTATTTATTTATTTATTTTGGAGAGATTTTCACTATAGGGCGCGTGTGCTTGCCAGACAGAGAGAGACATAGAGACAGAAAGCGAGAAATCACCCCC
>NW_006209177.1:1315727-1317588 GCF_000334495.1 Tupaia belangeri chinensis | reverse complement strand
TATATACACACACACACACACACACTTTTCTGTTAAGATCAACTCTTTACCCACTTTCTTTCTTGTTTCCAAAACATTGTTTTTCAGGAATAGCTTTCTATATTGGCAGTGATGATTCACATGTTACCACACCCAGTAAGCATGTTTCCATCTTCATCTTCTTCTATAGCATTTGGCACTTAATGTTTAATTCTCAAAATTGTCTTCCATGGATTTGGTAATACCACATTGACACAAATGCCATCTTTCCTCTTTGATGTTTTAGTGTCAATCTCATGTGTTCATTTCTTCTACTTCCTGGATTCTTCTGTCTATACTTCATTCATGGTAATTAGCCATGTATCCATTCTTGTCACTCTTCTCTTCTTCAACTACACATTCTCCTGGGGTGACTGTGTCTACTAATGTTATCACTTACATGTTAATGATTCTCAAGCGAATACTTCTAGCCAATTGTTGATTCAATATCCTTCAGATAGATATCTCACCAATTGCAGAAATTCAACATGAAAAAAATATTTTATTTAGTACTTAAATCTGTTCCTTCTGGTTGGTAGGGCATTGGGAATTTCATGATCTTATGGCTAGGGAACCCATGAACACTAATAACTATCCCTCCTTAAGAGGCAGGAAAATCACCAATAAAGAACAAATTTTTGTCCTTAAGTTCTGATGCACTTAAATATGATGAGTATGGTAGTGCCACATAAAAGACTGTTTTATTTATTAATTTACCCACTCAGCAAATATTTATTAAAAACTTTTCTTATGCCAGGCTTTGAGCTGAGTTTTGGGGGTGTAGTATTAGGTAAAACAGAGTGATCTCTCCTGTGGAACTTACAACTTAATGCAGGAGACAATTGTAAAAAATCTCAATAATATACAGTTACAATAAATATTTTGAAGGGAATAGGCAGGATTCAGTGTGAGAGAACTCAAGGGACACTTAGGTGAGGGAACTAGTCTTAGGAAAACCCCTCTGAAGAACTGACATTTAAACTGAATCTAGAAGGATGCATAGGCATTTCCAGGTGAATGGTGAAGTAAAGATTTTAAGAAAAGAAAACAACACAAACAAATGCTTTGAGAGAGAAAGAGTTTGGTGGCCATGAAGAACAGAAAGGCATCTATAGTTTTAACAGAAGCCGAGGGTCACTTAAAGCTGAGGAAGTCAGGATTCACGTATATAGGACTTTATAGGACATGTAACAAATTCATTTTTTACTCTAAATTCAGTAGAAACCCATGGTAATTACATGATAAATATAGTTTATATTTTAGAGTTTTAGGAGAGAAAGAACAAGAAGACCAGCTAGGGGACTATTGACATAATCCAAGTGAGAGGGGATGTCACCTTGGAGGAGGATGGTGGCATTGGAGATAACAAATACAGGTAGATTCAAGATATATTTTGGAGGAAGAACCAAGAGGGTTTTTTTTTTTAATTGATCAGCTGGTTGGATGATGATATCACTTATTGAGGTAGAGTACTTGGAGTAGGAATATATTTCAGACAAAAGATCAAGTGATAAGTTTTGGGCACTACATTGTCTATAAATTAAAAACCAAACTCTTCTGGCCACCAGGTGGCATAGTGGTTAAGGGGCTGACTGGTTGATCTTGGTTCAAGTCCTGGACCTGGCAGCTTGAAACTCATGGTGGGTGGTGTGCATGCATGTTCAAAATTCTGAGAGGAGTATGGAGAAGAACGGATTGTGGTTTAGCCATCCCCGCTGGGGGATGATTTCTCACTTTCTGTCTCTCTGTCTCTCTGGTTAGTGCACATACCCTGTAGCAAAAATCTCTCTCAAATGCTTGGTATATCATTTAATAATCTGGTGTACCTCCTTTCCTTTCCCTT
>NW_006209177.1:1288393-1315488 GCF_000334495.1 Tupaia belangeri chinensis | reverse complement strand
ACACACACACACACACACTTTTCTGTTACCATCAACTCTTTACCCACTTTCTTTCTTGTTTCCAAAACATTGTTTTTCAGGAATAGCTTTCTATATTGGCAGTGATGATTCACATGTTACCACACCCAGTAAGCATGTTTCCATCTTCATCTTCTTCTATAGCATTTGGCACTTAATGTTTAATTCTCAAAATTGTCTTCCATGGATTTGGTAATACCACATTGACACAAATGCCATCTTTCCTCTTTGATGTTTTAGTGTCAATCTCATGTGTTCATTTCTTCTACTTCCTGGATTCTTCTGTCTATACTTCATTCATGGTAATTAGCCATGTATCCATTCTTGTCACTCTTCTCTTCTTCAACTACACATTCTCCTGGGGTGACTGTGTCTACTAATGTTATCACTTACATGTTAATGATTCTCAAGCGAATACTTCTAGCCAATTGTTGATTCAATATCCTTCAGATAGATATCTCACCAATTGCAGAAATTCAACATGAAAAAAATATTTTATTTAGTACTTAAATCTGTTCCTTCTGGTTGGTAGGGCATTGGGAATTTCATGATCTTATCGCTAGGGAACCCATGAACACTAATAACTATCCCTCCTTAAGAGTCAGTAAAATCACCAATAAAGAACAAATTTTTGTCCTTAATTTCTGATGCACTTAAATATGATGAGTATGGTAGTGCCACATAAAAGACTGTTTTATTTATTAATTTACCCACTCAGCAAATATTTATTAAAAACTTTTCTTATGCCAGGCTTTGAGCTGAGTTTTGGGGGTGTAGTATTAGGTAAAACAGAGTGATCTCTCCTGTGGAACTTACAACTTAATGCAGGAGACAATTGTAAAAAATCTCAATAATATACAGTTACAATAAATATTTTGAAGGGAATAGGCAGGATTCAGTGTGAGAGAACTCAAGGGACACTTAGGTGAGGGAACTAGTCTTAGGAAAACCCCTCTGAAGAACTGACATTTAAACTGAATCTAGAAGGATGCATAGGCATTTCCAGGTGAATGGTGAAGTAAAGATTTTAAGAAAAGAAAACAACACAAACAAATGCTTTGAGAGAGAAAGAGTTTGGTGGCCATGAAGAACAGAAAGGCATCTATAGTTTTAACAGAAGCCGAGGGTCACTTAAAGCTGAGGAAGTCAGGATTCACGTATATAGGACTTTATAGGACATGTAACAAATTCATTTTTTACTCTAAATTCAGTAGAAACCCATGGTAATTACATGATAAATATAGTTTATATTTTAGAGTTTTAGGAGAGAAAGAACAAGAAGACCAGCTAGGGGACTATTGACATAATCCAAGTGAGAGGGGATGTCACCTTGGAGGAGGATGGTGGCATTGGAGATAACAAATACAGGTAGATTCAAGATATATTTTGGAGGAAGAACCAAGAGGGTTTTTTTTTTTAATTGATCAGCTGGTTGGATGATGATATCACTTATTGAGGTAGAGTACTTGGAGTAGGAATATATTTCAGACAAAAGATCAAGTGATAAGTTTTGGGCACTACATTGTCTATAAATTAAAAACCAAACTCTTCTGGCCACCAGGTGGCATAGTGGTTAAGGGGCTGACTGGTTGATCTTGGTTCAAGTCCTGGACCTGGCAGCTTGAAACTCATGGTGGGTGGTGTGCATGCATGTTCAAAATTCTGAGAGGAGTATGGAGAAGAACGGATTGTGGTTTAGCCATCCCCGCTGGGGGATGATTTCTCACTTTCTGTCTCTCTGTCTCTCTGGTTAGTGCACATACCCTGTAGCAAAAATCTCTCTCAAATGCTTGGTATATCATTTAATAATCTGGTGTACCTCCTTTCCTTTCCCTTCTTTTTTATCTTGTGTCTGGATGCCTTATAATCTTCCTTATATCTTTATATCTTCATCCCTTAACTCCTCAAGATCTTAGAGGATTCCGAGTATGCAATATTTTTGTACAATTCTTTAATTAACTTCTATCAGTTTTGCTCTATGAATCCTTCCTTTACAGACCTGGGAAGAACTTATGACTTTGTCTTTGTGCATCCAATATATCATGAGTTTCACTTATATCACAATAAAGACAACACAATAACATGAAGGATATATTATTTTTTGAGAGGTTTTTGATATAGGGTGCATGCGCTTGCCAGACAGACAGAGACAGAGAGAAAGCGAGAAATCACCCTCCAGAGGGGATGGTCACACCGCAATCCCTTCTCCTTCATTCTCCTCTCGGGATCTTGGGCACGCACGCACACGCGCCCGGCGTGAGTTTTAAGCCACCGGGTCCGGGACTCGAACCGCGGTCGACTACGTGGGAGTCCAGCGACATAGCCATTATGCTAACTGCTGGTCCGAGGATGTATTATTTTTATCATAATTTTATGAATGATAAAATTCTCTTTCTCAAACAGAGGTTGAGAAAATAATTCAATATTACACAACTAGGATATAACAAATCCAGGTCTCCATGACTCTAAAATGCATGCTCTTGACTACCACATTCATAAACTGCTACTTTATTATCCCTGCCATTCTAGATGGCATTGAGAATAAGTTGGTCATTATACTACTGGGCATTCCTTAAAGACAGGGCCTGTGTCTTACTTTTCTCTTACAATGGTATACATAAAACAGATATGTGATAATAGGTTGTCAAATAAAAAGATAAAATATTAGTAATATTAGAGACTATTAAATTTGGAAGGGATCTAAAGAAATCTTATCCCTGCCATTCTAGATGGCATTGAGAATAAGTTGGTCATTATACTACTGGGCATTCCTTAAAGACAGGGCCTGTGTCTTACTTTTCTCTTACAATGGTATACATAAAACAGATATGTGATAATAGGTTGTCAAATAAAAAGATAAAATATTAGTAATATTAGAGACTATTAAATTTGGAAGGGATCTAAAGAAATCATGTACTCGGGACCAGCAGTTAGCGTAATGGCTATGTCGCTGGACTCCCATGTAGTCGACTGCGGTTTGAGTCCCGGACCCAGTGGCTTAAACTCATGCCAGGTGCATGTGCATGCATGCCTAAAATCTTGAGAGGAGAATGGAGGAGAAGGGATTGCAGCATGGCCATCCCCCCTGTAGGTTGATTTCTCGCTTTCTGTCTCTCTGTCTCTCTCTGTCTGTCTGGTGAGCGCACACGCCCTATAGTAAAGACCTCTCCAAAAAAAAAAAAAGAAAGAAAAAAATAATAAAAGAAATCATGTACTCAAAGTATATCATAAAGGATGGTTGCATATAGAATTGTAAGATAGATAATTGTGTGGGAATTCCACCGTTGTAATCCCACTGTATTATGACTACTGGAACCTGTCTGTGCTTTTACTAACTCTTAAGGTTCTGGGGTATCTGTAAAAAATCCAATGATGGGCCTGTAGGAAGCATGGAGGTTAAAATGCTGGATTCTGCATAGCTGACTGTGCAATTCGAGTTCTGGGCCTGGCGGCTTGAAAATAATGCTGGAAGCATGTGTGTGCATACTCAAAATCTCAAGAGGAGAATGGAAGAGAAGGCATTGCATCATAGCCATCCTCCCTGGGGGGGGTGGTATGGTGATGTCTCACTTTCCCTCTCTCTCTCTCTCTCTCTCTCTCTCTCTCTCCCTTTCTGTCTCTGTCTCCCTCCAGCAAATGCATACACCTTATAGCAAAAAAAAATTGTTTTAAATTCAGCAATTATTTATCAGGCAGCATCTTAAGAGATTTTTTTTTTCTCCTGTAGCACATCCCTTGTCATTGGACTGAGACAAGTTCCAGTCTATGACTAACTGCATGGTCAAATCCTTAACAAAGAGCTTGTAAATCAAAATTCCACAGTCCTCTCCCAATCATAATGGCAGCTCAGGTAACATAAATGAAGTGAGGAGAAGCCAATGTGGCAGTATTTCTCATAGTTAAAAATGTCTGCTTTCCGTAAATTTGCAGTTCTACTTTTATAAACCTATTATGAAGAAATTCTTGCATTTACACACAAGTATTGGTTCACAAAGATATTTTTACAGTGTTGTTATAATAGAAATTTTGAAATGTTGTTATAATAGTAGAAATTTTGAAATAATTATCATTTACTGAACAGTAAGTATGAGCCAGGTGCTATTCTAAGTATTAATTTATATGATTCTTGTTACGATCTGTAATACTTTATACCAAATACATCTTGCTGTTCATCTTTCAGGAGCAGAGAAAATTACTTTTCCTAGTTACCTTTAGATTGGGTGGGGCCATGTGACTGGTTCCGAATGATGGGTTGGAATGAAATTGGTGTGTGTCACTCACTGGCTGGATCATTTCATTGCCATTTTAGACCCTTTTAGAGCTCCCTTTCCTTCTGAAGTGGAAAATAGAAAAATGAAAGATGATGGTTTTCCATTCACTGGAAGCCCTGAGTTAGTAAGAGGAACTTAACTCCACTGTTGACCTGTGATGGGCGTGAGGTATGGGCCAGAGAGACTGTTGCTGTTTTTCATCATTGAAATTGGGAATTATTCTTTATTGAAGCATAACTAAGTATATAGTGATTGTTCTAAGCTTTCTGACAATCCTGTGAGGGAGATTGTATTTTATTAAAATTATACAAATGAGAAAGTTGAAACATGGGATAATTTCCCCATGATCACACAGTTAGGAAGTGGTAGACCTATAATCAAAACCTAATTTGTTTCCAAAGACAACTTTATTAACTGTTGTATATACTACCACTCATAGTTCAATGTTCATCAATAGGGAATCCTATTTTTTTTAATTAGGTTATATTTCAGGCCAGTTCTGTGGCCTGGTAGTTAAGGAAGTCAGATCCCATGTGGCCAACTGCACAGTTCAAATCTCAGTTAGGAAAAGTAGTAGAACTACACAGATAAAAAGCCATTTATGGGACCAGCCAGTAGTTTGGTAATTAAGGTGGCTAGATTTCACATGGCCAACTACATGATTCAAATCCCAGATCCAGCAGCTTTAAAAATATACCAGGCCCATGTGCATGCCTACCCAAAATCCTGAACAGAGAGAGAAATAGAGGAGAAGTAATTGCAGTGTGGTTGTACCCTATGGAGGATTGCTTTCTCACTTTCCTCCTTTCATACTCTCTCTCTTTCTGTTTCACTGGTGAGAGTACATGCCCTCTAACAAGTTTAAATAAAAGAAAGAGAAAAAAATCCATTTATGTAAACAGCAACTTATACAATGATCCATTTATGTATAAAAAGCATGTGAATACGTACATGTGGACATATATGTATGTGTGTTGTATATCTCTCCATACATGCACACATATGCATGCATACACCTGTATGTGTATATATCGGGTCATCTGAAAAGTAATGGCATATTTTTCTATGTTTTTTTCCATGCAAAACTGTATCATGACATTTCCGAGGACCCAATATGTGTGATACATACATATGTGTGTGTGTGTGTGTGTATACATATTTATGTGTAAGGTATATGTACGCATATGCATATACGAGAGGTCTTCATAAAATTCATGGAAATGCATTTGATCAAAAACCTGCATATCATGTATGGATTTCAAAATTTTTGCACCATGATAAACTTTAATTCCATTTCCAACAAACTTTCTTGAATATATTGGAAAGGCCAAAAATACCCAGTCCATACTCTGGCCATTATTTTCTTGATCTGTGCATAGTTAATCCAGAGAACAAAGGCACAGCATCAAATTATATCTTTTTTTCCTTCTTAAAGACAGTGATGGGATCATCCCAGATTTAAGTTCCAGAATAAAAACAAATGTAATATTTCTCCATTATTTATAGACTCTTCACATCTTAAGTCATCTTTTTAAAAGCCTCCTTAGACACTCCTATATAAAATGTAGTCACCAACCCATTTGTAGTCATGCATCTGTTTGATGCCACTTTGCAATACTAGAGCCACATGGGAGGTCTGGGTTCAAATCCTGGGTTGCTGCACTGTTCTAAACACACTGGATGTGCCCACACATGCCTATGTTCCTGGCTGGCTGTAAGGGTAGGGGAAGGATTGTAGCATCATGAGACCCTGTCAAGGGTACATCTCTCAAAAGAAAGGAAGGAAGAAAGGAAGAGAGGGAGGAAGGGAGGGAAGGAGGGAAGAAAGAAGGGAAGGAAGGAAGGAGATCTGTTGCTAGGTCTAGCTAGGGTGGTTGCTGCAACTGTCCATATTGCAGGACTGATGTTACTTTGGTGGGTTCTCAGAGATGCTAAGACTTAGAGTTTGTTGGTCCTGGGTGCGGGATTCACTTCAGTTATTTCTCTGTTATCCTACAGTTTTATCTCTTACATTTAAATCTAGGATCCTTTTGTCTACATTTTTCATTATGGTGTGAAGAAAAGGTTGTGGTTTGTTTTTATTTTCTATTTGTCTTTTGGAAGTTTGACTATGATATTCCTGACTGTGATTCTTTTGTGAATACCCTATACAGTATTCATTGAGTTTAGATCTTTAATTTGATTTTTTTAAAAAAGAAATTTAGGAAGTTTTGACCATTATTTCTTCAAATGCATTTATGTTCCTTCCTTTCTGTTCCTTTTGGGACTCCTATTACACAAACATGGAGTGCTTTATATTTGTTCACAGGTCTTAGATGCTCTGTATGTTTTCCCTTTAGATTTTAATGATCTTTTAGAGATTAATTTTCCTGGATCTAACTCCAACATTGCTATTTCTTTATTCTCCCATCTCAAATCTGCTCTCAACTAGTGAAATTTTCATTTAAGTTATCGTGCTTTTAAAATATAAAATTCCCATTTTTTTCTTCAAGGTTTATAAAATGCCTTCTTTATATATTTACTTTTTAAAAGGTTTTTGCCATAAGTATGTGGACTTGCTGGAGAGAGAAAGAAAGAGACAGTAAGAGAGAAAACGAGAAGTCATCCCCTAGAGAAGATGGCCACACCACGGTCCCTTCTTTTCCATTTTCCTGGGATTCTGGTCACACATGCACATGTGCTTGACCTGATTCACAAGCCAGCTGGGTCCAGAATTTGAACCATGGTCAGACATGTTGGAATCCAGTGCTTTAACCACCACATCAACTTCTGACCCCAACTGGTTCCTTTTTATAGTTTCTTCTATCATGAATCCCAATTTTTAATTCATTGGCACATAATTCTGTAGATACTTCAACATGTTTTCCTACATGTATCCAAATATATTTATGACAGTCTTTTCAAGGCTATCGTTAAATTCAATATAGATGTACAGCTAATGTGGATTGTTTTTCCACTGAGTATGGGTCACACTTTTTGTTTGTATGTTGAGTGATTTTTTGTTGAAAACAGGTTATTTTATGTCATGTATTGCAGCATCTCTGGTTTCTGTTGTGCTTTCTCCATTTTTTTTTTTTTGCATCATTTGTTTTTATTTGTTTGGGGTTTAGTAACTTGCCTGGACCACTGTGGAATCTATTTCAGATACTTGTGTAGCCTCTGATGTCTCAGCACTGAGTATGGGTCACACTTTTTGTTTGTATGTTGAGTGATTTTTTGTTGAAAACAGGTTATTTTATGTCATGTATTGCAGCATCTCTGGTTTCTGTTGTGCTTTCTCCATTTTTTTTTTTTTGCATTATTTGTTTTGGTTTGTTTGGGGTTTAGTAACTTGCCTGGACCACTGTGGAATCTATTTCAGATATCTTTGTATCCTCTGATTTCCCAGCTAATTATTTTTCTTTCTTTCTTTTTTTTTTTTTTAGAGGTTTTTGCTATAGGGCACGTGCACTCGCCAGACAGACAGAGAGAGACAGAGAGACAGAAAGCGAGAAATCATCCGCCAGAGGAGATGGCCATGCCACAATCCCTTCTCCTCCATTCTCCTCTCAGAATCTTGGGCATTCACACACACATGCCCGGTGTGAGTTTAAGCCACCAGGTCCAGGACATGAACCACGGTCAACTACGTGGGAGTCCAGCGACATAGCCATTACACTAACTGCTGGTTCCATTATTTTTCTTATTTATATTTTTTAGTCTGGATTCATAGGGATTATGTTCATATTGTCTTTTGATTGGAAAAAGTTTGTCCTCAGAGACTTTGGGCCCATTAGGCCTCTACCAGAATGCGGACTGAGCTGTGTCATTTCAGAAATACATTCAAAGTTGCATCTAGTTCTTGTTTCCTTTGGCTTGTATTTTTAAAAACTGTATGTATTTCAGGTGTGCAGCATGATGTTTTGATATATGTATACATAGTGAAATGGTTGCTATCATCAAGCCAATTAATAAATTCATAATCTCACATAGTTATCTTTTTGATGTGGTAAATTGCACCTGAAATCCACTATCTTGGAAAATATTCAGTACACAGTACAGTAGTATTAACTATAACCCTCATCCTGCACTTTGGAGCTATAGATTTTTGGGTGGGCTCATGTGTGCCTGCCCAGTGTGTGTGTGTGGTTTAAGAGCCAGGGTTGCATGAACGCTTATCTAAGCCCTTTCATGGCTCTCTAATTTCCTTCCATGGCTCTCCAATTTCTAAAGACAAGACAATGTCTTGTCTCCTATTCACCCTGAATCATTTCAGCATGGCTGGGTTAACAAGGCCTTAGGCGTTTTCTCTCTGTTCTGAAATGGGTCTGTCACTTTTAAGCCAGCAAAGCCTTCAGTTTTCTGCATTCCTCTTTCCTCCTCCCCACCCCAATTTGTGTTCACCACTGGCTATGAAGTTGCTATTTGTGCTGTCAGTCTCAAGTCACTAAAGCTATGGCTTTGACAGTTGATTGTAGGGTGTGTGGATGGAAGTAACCCAAGAAAAGATGTCTGTAGATTCTGAATAGATTCTGGTGCCATTCTTGCCCGATGTTAGAGCTTTCAAAATTAAGTACTTCTCAATATGTGTTTGTCTTGGTTTGATTCCCTATGCCCCTAAATAGTTTGAAAAGTTTTTGGTTTTGTTTTTAAATGTTATGCTTATTTTCTGTATAAAGACATCGTTCTACTTATTCATATAGCTATTACCATAAGTTCCACTTCCTGTGATTTATTTTGAATTATAAACTTAATTTACTTAAAAAATTTTAAAGTTATACATTTTTCCTTGAATATACTTTAGCAGTAATGCATCTGCCTTTCAAAAATGTTGCTCATTTTTTTAATTAATTAATTAATTTGAGGGGGAGAGGTCTTTGCTACAGGGTGTTTGCGCTCACCAGAAAGACAGCCATACCCAGCATGAGTTTAAGCCACTGGGTCCTGGACTCAAACCGTGGTTGACTACATGGGAGTCCAGTGACATAACCATTATGTCAACTGCTGGTGCCTCTTCTAGGTTGAAAAATTACTGGCATGAAGTTGTTTATAACATCCTTATCTTTTTTCGAGTGATCATACTTACTAATTTTTAACAGTTTCATTGAGGCATAATTGACATAAAATAAATACAAAATGTGTAGACACATGATGTGATGTTTTGGTATATTTATACAATTGCGAAATTGTCACAAAAATATACCTATACCCCTCAGCAGTTTTCTTGTGCTCCTTAGTAATTCCTCCCTACTGTGCCCTAGGTCCCACCATCCCCACCACTGATTTGCTTTACATGAATATAGATTAGCTTAAATTTTCTGGAATTTTATATAAATTGAATTATATGTACAGGGGTTTTCATTAAGTTCATGGAAGGGACTGCCAGGTGGTGTGTTGGTTAAGGGCTCTGGACTCCCACATGACTGACCACAGTTTGAGTCCCAGACCTGGTGGCTTGCTTTCTCACTTTCCCTCTCTCTCTCTCTCATTCTGTCCCTCTCTGGTCAAATTAAAATAAATAAATAAAAAAGAGGAAGTTAAATAAAATAATTCTTTAAAAAAGTTCATGGAAAATATGTATTATGAAACAATTATGCATGAATTTCATTTCTTGAACCAATATAAACTCATTCTGCTTTTCCACAGATCATAGTTTTCTCTAGATTTACTCATGTTATTGCCCATTTTAATAGCTAGTTTCTCCTATATTTAGAGTAATATTAATATTTCATTGTATGGATATAGTGCAGTATGAGGTGACTTCAAAAAGTCTGTGGAAATATTATTCATGAACTCTTTGCCTTTATCATTATCCTGAAGTATTTACCCTATGTGTTCTAGTAGCTTCATAGTTTCAGATGTTATGGTTAAGTTTTTAATTCATTTGGAGTTGATTTTGGAAAATGATGAGAGATACAGGTCTATCTTTATTCTTCTACATATGGACATCCAGTTTTCCCAGAACCATTTATTGCAGAGACCCTTTTCCTCAGGGAGTGTTCTTGGCACCTTTGTTGAAAATCAGCAGACTGTACCTACGTATATGGATTTATTTCTGGGTTCCTTTATCTCATTCTTTGGTCTATATGTATGGGAAATTTTTTTTTCATTTGAAAATACATGCTGGTTTTGTTTCTATAGCTTTATAATGTATTTTGACATCTGGTAGTATGCTGCCTCCAACTCTGTTCTTTTTGCTTATGACTGATTTGGCTATTCTGAGTCTTTTGTGTTTCCATACAAATTGTATGAGGTTTTCTTTTTCTATTTCTGTGAAGAATGTTTTTGGTAATTTAATTTAAGCCATTCTAATAAGTATTAGTAACTCACTATGTGTGCTTTTCCATATTTGTTTTTTTTTTTTCCATAAGGCACATGTGCTCATGGGAGAGAGGCAGAGAGAGTAGAGACAGGGAGAGTGAGAAATCAACCCCCAGGAGGGAGATAGCCACACTGCAACAACTTCTCTTCCATACTTCTCCTGGGATTTTGAGCATGGGCACACACACACCCAGTGTGATTTTACAAACCACCAGGTGTGGGACTCATACCATGGTTGGCCGTGTGGGAGTCCAGTGCTTTAACCACCAAGCCACCTGCTGGCCCCTCTCACTGTGATTTTAACTTACATTTCCTTGATAACTAATGATGTTGAACATCTTTTCATATGCTTACTTGTCATCCCTGTATCTGTGCTGATGTGTCTATTCAAATCTTTTGCCCATTTTTTGTCAAGTTTTTTGCATTTTTTTAACATTTATGCAAAGGTGTATGTAAGTGTACAATAAAGTATTATTAATATAGGAATAAATTTGTACCACAAAAAATAAATGAATAAACTTATATTGAATGGGAGTTATTAGATATATGCTGTGCAAATATTTTTCTTCCAATCTATTGTTTGTCTTTAACTTGACTTATCTTTTAAAGAACACACATTTTTAGTTTTGAAGACGTTAAATTGATACTTTTTAGATGAATGTGTGCGTTGATGTTATGCATAAGAACTATTTGCCTAGTCCAAAGTTTATACTCATAAGCAAGATCTACCTCTCCATTTATTTAAATATTTAGTTCCTCTGAGCAAATTTTGCAGTTTTCAGTGTGTACTTATTTTCTCCTATGAGTTCTTTAAGACAGTTTGTAGCTTTAGGTTTTCCATTGAGCTATATGATCCATTTTTAGCTGGATTATATATATTATGTGATATATGAATTCAGTTTTTTAAAATATGTATTCAGTTGTTTCAACACCACTTACTAAATGAACTATCTTTCCTCTACTGAATTATCTTTGTGACTGTGGAAAATTAGTTGGTCACATTTATGTATATGTGGGTCTATTTCTGGATTGCCTTTCTGGTTCATTGTTAAATTATTCTTACCTTTGTATTAGTAACACTGTGTTGATTACTGCAGCTTTAAAATAAGTCCTGAAATGAAGTGCCCCTGAACTTTGTTCTTTTTCAGTTGTTTTGGTTATTTGGGTTCCTTTATATTTCCAGCTGAATTTTAAAATAAGTTTATCAATTTACATAAAAAATGCTTGCTATAATTTTGATAGAGCTAATATTAAACCTATTGATCAATTTGAGAGCAATTGATAGCTTAGGACTATAGAGTCTTTTGTCTTATAAACATGATCTATCTGTCCGTTTATTAAGATACTGAGTTTCTCTGGACAGATTTGCAGTTTTCAGTGTATAGTTCTTGCACGATTTTTATTAGATTTAAATATTTGATGTTTTTGCTTATACTGTAAATGACATTTTAACTTTTTCAATTTTCTATTGTTCATATATAAAAATAAAATTTATTTTGTTTGAGGCCAGCAGCTGATGTAGCAGTTCTGCTGCTGGACTCCCATGTGACTGACCACAGTTTGAGCCCTGACCTAGTGACAAAAATCTCGCTGGGCATGTGTGCATGCATGATCAAGACCCAGGGAAGAGTGGAGGGGAAGGGATTGTGGCATGGCGATCCTCCCTGAGGGGTGATTTCTCACTTTCCCTCTCACTGTGTCGGTCTCTCTCTTTCTCTGGCTAGCACATACTCCCTAAGGAAAAAAAAAGAAAACAACAACATTATTTTGTTTACCAACTTTTTATAATGTCAGAGCACATGTGCACACACATGAGAGAAAAAGAGAGAAAGAAACATCTTATAAATTTTAATAAAGTTTTATTTTAATTCATTTCAGAATAATTTCTGATTTTTCTTACGATTTCTTTTCCTATAAACTAGAGGTTTGTTATTTTTTTATTCCAAGCATTTGGAAGATTTTCCAGAAGCCTTTATATGATTGATTTTTAATTGGGTCACGAGAGTATACTATAACTGATTTAAATTCATTTAAATCTATTGAGACTTGTTTTATGGCTCAAAATGTGGTGTACATTGATAAATGTCTTTAGTGCACTTGAGAAAAGTGCAAATTCTGCTCTTATTGGGTTGACTGTTTTATAAATATCAGTTAGACCAGTGGATTATTGTGACATTTAAATTTTCTCTACTCATATTTTTCATTCTGTTTGCTTTATGTTTAACATGGTGTTTTGTTTGCTTGCTTGCTATAGGAATCATGTGCTCATGACAGAGAGAGGGAGATGCAGAAAGTGAGAAATCAGCCCTCCAGGGAGAATGGCCATGCTGCATTCCCTTCTCCATACTCCTCCTCTCAGGATTTGGGGGATGCATGCACACATGCCCAGCATGTTTTTTCAACTACCAGGTCCAGGATTCAAACCACACAGTTGACTGTGTAGGATCCAGCTGCCACCGTGCCCTGTGCCCTGGCTGACCCTAAAACAGTATTTTTCTAATTTCCCAGCATGAAATATTAAAACCTCGCCAAAAAAAAAAAAAGGACCAGCAGTTGGCATAGTTGGCATAATGGCTATGTTGTTGGACTCCCATGTAGTCCACCGCGGTTTGAATTTCTGACCCAGTGGCTTAAAACTCATGCTGGGTGCATGTGCATGCGTGCCCAAGATCCGAAGAGGAGACTGGAGGAGAAGGGATTGTGGCATGGCCATCCTCCCTGGGGGGTGATTTCTCGCTTCTTGTCTCTCTGTCTCTCTCTTTCTGGTGAGTTCATGCGCCCTATAGCAAAAACCTCTCAAAAAAATTATTAATTTTGAACTTTCTTCTTTTCTAATGAAGAATTTATTGTTTTATATTTTAACCTAAGCACTGCTTTAGCTGCCTAACAGAAATTTTTGTTTATTTTGTTTTCATTTTCATTTACTTAAACATATATTTTTAAAAAATTTATCTTGTGAGTTTTATATTTGGGTCATAGATATGGTGTGATGTTTAATTTATAACTAATTTCTGACTTTTCTAGATTTCTTTTTGCTATCTGCTATTTTCTTTTGGTAAAAAAATATACTCTATATGAATTCTATTTTTAATGAAATGAGTGTTATATGTTAATCAAATAAATTAGGTAGGTTGATAATTGTTCAAATATTCTATGTTATTAGGATTTCCTACCACCTATTCTCTCATTGGTTAATAGAGGAGATCTTACTATTATCAACTATAATTGTTTCTTGGTTCATTTTTCCTTTCAGTTCTCAAAGTATTTTCTTCCATTTATTTTAATGATATTTTAATCATTCCATATACATTTTGGGTTATTATATTCTCTTTTTATTTATTATTTTTAATTTATATTTTATAATGCCAGGGGCACATGCATGAGATAGAGAAATGATAGCAAAAAAAGGAGAGAGAGAGGAGAGGGCAAGACAGAGAGAGGAGAGAAAGAAGTATCCTTCCCCAACAGGGCCTGGTCAGGCTATAATCCTATTCTTCCAATTGTTATAACTCTGTAATATATTATTACTGTATTAACAATGAAAATATGTATTAATGACTAATATTAATTGTGTGGAAGAGGGATGATAAGAGGATATTTTGCAAAGGTCACCCTTCTTTGGGTATTAAAGTTCAAAAGAGAAAATGTCTAATATATTGATAGACAAGATCCAATTTTCCCCAAGGAAAATCTAATTCCTGTTGAAAATAGAATCTGGAAGAATAAAGGTTTTACAACAAAACCTTTCTTAACTGGTAAAACATGAAAGGACATTCAATTGTTAGGATTCTAACACAATTTATCAATGGATCAATAATCTTGTATTTAAAAGGAAACTAATGAATAAAATGAAGTTCTTGAGCACTGGAGGAAATAAGATGCACTTTGGCTCTTCTTACATTAGGAACAGTTTTGAAAGAGGATGAGTGAAAAAGACAGACCTTGTTATAACATTAGGTGCATTTTTCCACATTTCTCTTTAAGTTGTTGACTCATTTTCTTTCTGAAAGATTAAACTAAAAAAAAATTTTGTGGTTAGAGGAAAGTATAACACAAAGTTCTGTATTGTTATTATGTTATAAACAAAATTCTAAGATAATAATTTCTACGGTAATAAAGTAACATAAAACATTTTATATCACGGTGGTTAAAGGTCAAAGGACCCAATATAGGTATTGATTTGAGTATCAGGCTATTGTGTGTGTGGTTGTTTTAAAATATACTATAATTGCAACTTTAAATAGATTTATTTTTAACAGAATTTTGTTTTGTTTTGTTGACTTTTTCTCTCTTCATACATCAATTATTTTAATCAATTTTTTTGTTATTAAGGGCAATTTAAATCAATGTATTTTCACTTTTTTTAAAAGGTTTTTGCCATAGGATGCATGCACTTGCTAGAGGAAACCGAAAGAGACAGTGAGAGGGAAAGTGAGAAATTGTCTCCGGGGGGATGGCCATGTCGCAATCCACTCTTCCTCTGGGATTTCAGGCACACATACACATGCTCCTGAAGTGATTTTCAAACCACTGGGTCTGGGACTCAAACCATAGTCAGCCATGTGGGAGCCCAGTGCTGTAACCACTACACTACCTGATGGCCCCTATATTTTCACTTTAACTTACAAATACAAAATTAAAATGAAGGTAAAGGAGGAAGGATATAGAGAAACATTGTGTTTTGATTATGAAATACTAGTGTGAGTTTAGTATGTTGAGTTTCTCTAGTAGGCAATATTACTTTAGACTGAGCTTAGATTCAAAGCAAAAAACACATTAGTCAGAAATTATTCTATTATTTGTGATCCTCAGCTATGTGTTTCAAATACTATTGTTTGCATATCTGAAATTGTATACAAATGAATACTTCTATCAAATAAAATAAAATGAAATGAAATAATACTTTTTCTATCAAATAAAACCTCATTTTAAAAATAACAAAACAGTGGCCAACAGATGACATGGAAGTTAAGGTAGTTGGATTCCTCATGGCTGACTTTGTGATTCAAATTCCAAACTTAGTGGCTTGAAAACCACACCAGATGTGTATACATGCATGCCCAAAGTCCCAGAGGAGAATGGAGGAGAAAGGATTGCAGCCTGGCCATCCACCCATGAGGGTTGATTTCTTTCCCTTTTTTTTGTTTTGTTTTTGTTTTTGTTTTCTCTCTCTCTCTCTCACCCAAACAGCACATGTGACCTAGAGCAAATAAAAAAACAAAAGAAAGAAAAAAATTATTTCGGAGGAAATGTGTTTTGATCATGACTGCTTTGGAAACAATGGTAATACAATTAGGATGAGAAGAAAACTCAGTTATTATAATGACCTTCTAGATTTTAATTAGTGATTTCATCTTTAATTATTTCCTTCATAAGAACTCCATTTAAGTATAGAGTGTGGAGCAGGGACATTTTTTTTTTCAATTTTATTTAATCAATTTTCCAAGAGTCATTTTGTTGAATAAACAATCTAATCCTATGCTTATGGAATGTTTAATTTATCATACTGTAAGCATTTGAATTACTGTAGTGTGATATGTTTTATAGTCTATCACCAGATTTTTTTCAATATAAAACTGTTCAATTATTCAATTGAAAAATCAATAATTGTGTTTTATTCAATATTTTTGTTTATTCCAACTCACTCAATTTTTAAAAATTTCCATCTTACCTTTTTTGCACTTATCTTTGAACTTTGCTTTTTTGAATTAAAATACTTAATTTCTTCTGTAGTACAAAGACTTCACAGTCCTATACTCTAAATAGCAGTGAATATCAGTTCTAAACTATGGTTTTGGCAATGTGATGTTTAAAATAGACCATTTACTTTAAATAATAATGTGTATTTCTCTTACTAATTATAAAGTTGTATGCTTTCTCATATTTTTATGTCCACATATTACTTAATTATTGTGAACTATTTTTATGCTTTTAATATTTTATACTGGGCTTTCTTCTTTTTCTTACATGCATATTTATGTGTTTGTTTATTTTGGTAAGTCATTTTAATTGGGGTATAACTTTGTTTTTGCTAAGGGTATGTATGCTCACCAGGAAGAGACAGAGAGACAGAGACAGGGGAAGAAGAGAATGCACTGTTTATGGAGAACGGTCACACCACAATCCCTTTCTCCTCCATCTCTCTCTCCTTTTGGGATTTTGGGCATACATGCATGTCCCCAGCTTGTTTCTCAAACCCCCAGATCTGGGACTCAAACTGCAGGGTCAGCCATATAGAATCCACCTGCCTTAAATACCAGCCAAAGGAGACAGTCCAATTGAGGTATAACTTACCTTCACTAAAAGTCAGCCTTTTGATATATTTGTTTTGACAAATGCATACAATCATGTAACCACTACACAAAAACAAGATACAGAACAATTGTTATCACCTCCACCATTTCCTTTTTTACTTTTTTATAGTCAACTTTTTTCCAACCCCTTTCTCAATCCTTGGCAATCACTAATCTGTTCTCCATACCTATATTTTGTCTTTTTTAAGATGGCCTAGCAGTGAAATATTGCTGTGGCATTTTATTTTTTTCTTTTATTTATTTTTATTTGCTATGGGGGTGCATGTACTTGCTGGATGCAGAGTGAGAAACCCCACCCCTTGTGGGGAGGCGCGCCCATGCCACAATCACTTTTCCATTCTCCTCTTGGGATTTTAGGCATGCACACACACACACACACACATACACACACACACCCACACACACACACACTCAGCAAGTTTTTCAAGCCATTCAGTCTGGGACTTGAACAGCACAGTGATATGGGATCTAGCCACTTTAACCACTATACTACTGACTGCCCTGCAGTGGTCTTTTAAGTCTGGCTTCTGTATCTCAGAATAATGCCTTTGAAGTTTATCCATGTTATTATGTGTGTATCTAAATGCTCACCAACACATGTTATTGTCTGTCTTTTGGTCACAGCAACTCTAGTAGGATAACATCTGGTCTTGATTTGCATTTCCCTAGTGACTAATGATATTGAACATTTTTTATATGTGTTTCTTGGCCATTTGTCTATCTTCTTCAGAGAAATGTCTATTAAAATCCTTTGCCCATTTTTGTGTTAGACTTTTGCCTTACTTAGTATGATAATGATTTACTTTTTATGTAGAAAAAAATTTATTTTACGCAATGTCTGCATCAGTGATTTTAATATGGATTCTTAGGGGTTATCAACAATGGCTGAATCATTTCTTCTTGTTTTCACATACAGCTCTCTGAATTCTGCTCTGCCAGATCCCTGGCTCAGCCCTCCTCATCCATCTCCTTCTTGATCCAGTCCACATAGTTGAGAAATTTGGTGTAGAAGTCATAGCCCTTGCTGCACCCAGTGCCCCAGGATACGATGCCTTCTAAGTGTTTTCCAGTTTTTGCACTTTAATTTAGGCCCATGATTCATATTGAGTTAATGTGTGTGTAAGGTGTGTGGAAAATGGCCAAATTCATCACTTTGCATGTGGATATTCAATTCTCCCAGCACCGTTTGTCAAGAAGACTACCCTTTACCCCATTGAACTGCCTTGATACTTTTGCATTTCCATATGAATTTTTGTTATAAATTTCAGCAAAAAGTACAGTTGGAATCATAATGGGATTGCATTAAATATGTAGACCAATTTGAGAAGTATTACAATGTTAACAGCATTAAGTACTTTTCAGTGAAAAGAACTTACTTTAGCATTTTTTATAGTTCAGATTTGATGGAATGAATTCATTGTTTTTATGTGGAAATGTATTCATTGCACTTTCTTGAAGAATGTTTTTGAGCTGACTGTCTTTTTTCCCGGTAGTTTAAAGGTATTTGCTGCTTTTATGACCTCCAGGGTTTCTGATGGGAAGTCAGCCATTAACTGGATCACTTGTTCAGCTGTCTGTAGTGTGTCATTTTTCTCTTGCTGCTTTCAGAATTTTCTCTTGTTCTTTGACTTTTAACAGCTTGAACATGATATGACTTGACATGGTGTTTTTGTGTATTTATTTTGCCTGCTGTGCATTGAGCTTCTTGTAATATGTAATTTTCTACCTTTCATCACATTTTGCACTTTTTAGTCATTATATCTTCAATTTTTTTTTCAACTCATTCTCTCTATCCTCTCCTCTTGGGGATTCCTTTTGCAAGTATGTCAGGCTGTTTGAGATTTTCTTACAGGTTGCTGATGATCTGTTCATTTTTTTAAATTTTTCTCTAGATACCATACACTGAATTGTTTCTATATGTCTTTCTCAAGTCCACTTACTATTTTTATTCTAATTTGCTGGTTAATCCATTTAGTGACTTTTGTATTTAACATTTGCTGGTGTGGTGTGTATTCAAGCTGGAAAACTTCATTTTACAAGCTGTGGTGATGGCCAGTGATTGAATGTATAAAATAAATGTAAATAAATAAAATAGATTTCTGACCCTCAAAGAGCATATGGTCTAGTGTCCATGTGTCTCTGAATCGAGCAATTTCAAAATGTTCAATAAAAACTAGAAGTAAAGTATGAGCTTATTTTGTTGCAAAAAATTACTATTTTACAGGTCTAAATTTGCATTACTTTCTTTATTTTTTTGTTTTTACTGTTTTTATTTCTTTGCTAATGTTTCCTATTATTTAATTGATTTTGAATAGACTTTGATTTCATTTTTAGGATAGTTTACATAATTATTTTAAAAATCCTGTAGTGGTTAGAGCACTAAATTCCCACCTGGCTGACCATAGTTCAAATCCTGGACCCAGAGGCTTGAAAATTACACCAGGTGTGTGTGCATGCATGGAGGAAGATGGAGAAGGGATTGTGTTTTGGCCATCCCTCTGGGAAGTGATTTCTCACTTTATTTCTCTCTTTGTCTATCTCTTACCATGAGAGAATGTGCGCTATGGCAAAAAAAAAAAATCCTATCTGCTAGTTTCAGTATCATATTGTTAGACTTATTTTATTATTTTCTTTTGATATTCCACTAGTTGTTAATATTTTAGGTAAATTTTGAGGTATCATGGACGTGCATGATGAGTGTTAATTTGGGAATGTTCTGAATCCTATTATTTTTTTCCTCATGAGTCTGTCTTTGTCTTTTACTTTATTTTTTAAGTTGACAATTATCCTTATTAAACTTGAACTGTGAAACTATGTTTCTTGGGTAACATCTCTTAGTTCAGATCTTTATCTTTTGATTTTATCTTCACTTTAATCCTGTCTTGTAGTATGGTTCAGAGAATGGAAAGACATATTGGTATACAGAATTTTGAAATCTTTTTCTTTTGGGATTATCTACTACTTTCGGCATACATGGTTTCTTAAGATTCAGTTCTTTTTTTAAAAAAATTATTTTATAATTTTTATTACTTTTTACATTTTTTTCCACATTTTATTGATTCACAAAATACTTCAAACTAAAACTATGGACAAGCTAGAATCTAGTTGCAAGTGCACTGTAATTTTCTTCTGAAACATTTTTAATTAATTAATTAATTTACATTTATTTCCTGAACATTTTCACAGCATACAAAATGTGATTTCCCATCCAAAAAATATACTGCATAGTGGCTTAATTGTACATGTTATCGTCAATAATTTTCCATTTCTAGATTCACACACACACACGCACACACACACACGCACACACACACACACACACACATATATATATATATATATACACATGTGTATATATACATTTTACCCCTATTTCTCACCCTCTGCCATTTCCCACCCTCCTCCCACACTGTCTTAGGTGTCTACATTTGTCATACATCATACATGCGTTCCCCTCATGATGGGGAGGGGCACATGCTGGATGGGTCCAATTATTTTCTTCATTTTGGAGTGGGTACCAAGGTCATGAGATTCTTTGTCTAGAAGGTTGGGCTATAAAAACCATTATTTTATCCTATTCTTGGAATATGGTGGGTCCTGGAAAAGCCTTTGTTTAAGGTCTAGGTCATGGTGCCTAGGTCAGTCACTGAACCACCACTGCAAGTGATCTCTCCTGAGCAAGCAGCTGAGCTGCTTTGTTTCCATCTTAAAACTTAGCCATTTTCAGATTCCATTTTGGGCCTATACCCTAACTATATTTTAAGGTTCCTGTCTCCTACCTAATTCCCCTCTCTGAAGAGGAATCTTTAACTGTCGTTAGGGGGCACAAGTCACTATTTTTTTAAAATAATAATTTTAAGGTCATTTCTGATGTAAGAATATATTAAATACTCAGTCCTTTCTTCTAGCACTTCTGTACTTTAATTTAAAAAATAGATCTTTATTCTACCTGGAATTTATTTTAGTTTAAAGAATAAGTTAGGGGTTAAACTATTTTCCAAGCCACCCTGGTATTGCAGTTGATAGCAAACTAAACTGCAATGCTGGAAACTACATGGCCAACCATTAGTTCAGATCCCTGGGCTGGCCCGAAAGCACATGAGGTAGTACATGGCTTCTCAGAATCCTGAGGAGGTGAAAGGCTGAGGGAAGGGGATTGCAGTGTAATGAGATCCTGTCAAGTGTGCTTCTCCCTCCCTCTCATACTCACACATATGCTATCACGAATAAATTTTTAAATTATAGGTTCTTTTTTTATTAGATATTTGCTCCAAAATTATTTAGCAAGCAGTGTATTTCTCTTCACTAATATGAAATTCATCCTCATAAAAATATAGATTTCCATATGTTTGTTAAGTTTATTTATTGGCTCTCTATTCTGTTTTACTAATTCATCTATTTCTGTGCCAGAAATAAACAGTTTTAATTACATTAACTTTTTAATTTCTATTACAGTGTATCTCCCATTATTAATTCTTATGTTATCTATAGTTTTTTTTTATTCTTTTTGGTTAGTTTTCCTTATTTGGAAAAACATCAAAACAAAGTTTCAGTTACAGTTTATGTTTCTCTATTTTATATAAATCTTATGTAATCTCCTATAGTAATTTTCGAAAACTTACCTCATGCTAGTTCCAGACATTTTAAATAAAGATTGTTTCTGGGCTTTTCCCATTCTGGGCCATGCTGGGTCTGCTTATGGGTCTCTGAGATCTCAAAATTGAGAACTTCTTTGCACTAGGAAGGCTGGCGCCTGGTGATGACAGCAGTCACCATGCCACAAAATGAGTATATTGAATTACATCATGAATGCTATGCATACCATTTGGATTACCATGAGACAAAGAGAAAGACGCAAAGTCAAGAAGCTCACAAATGTTCAAAGAAGGCAAAAAAGATGATTGGTCTGAAGGGTAAGCTCTATCATAAACAGTTCCAGGCTGCAAAAATACAAATGAAATAGACTACCAAGATGCATGAAGAGGAACACCAGACAAAAGAGTGATGAAGACTCCTCAAGGCACAGAACCTGCTTATCTGTTGGACAGAGGACAGTCCCGAGCTAAAGTACTTTCCAATAGACAAAAATGGAAAGAGAAAATGGGAAAATGGGAAGTTTCTCTACCCAAAGTTTGAGCCCAGAAAGAAACAAAAGTATTGAAAGCTATTTGAACAGGCAAGAGAAAGAAGGCATGGAAGAGGATGGTTACAAAAGTCTGCTTTGTTGGAGATGGCTTTACTAGAAAACCACCTAAATAGGAAAGATTCATCAGACCAATGGGCTTAGTTTCTAAAAGGCCCACATAATTCATCATAAACCGAAAGCCACCTTTTGCCTGCGATACCTGGTGTAAAGAAGAATTCCTCATCCCCATTATATACAACTTTGGGTGTTATCATCAAAGGTACTGTCATTGAGGTGAACGTGCGTGTATTGGGCCTCGTGACACAAGAAGACAAGGTTATTTTGTGGAGATATGCCCAAGTTACCAACAATCCTTCAGAATAATGCCTGCACAAAATAAACTCAATGTAAGTATTTGTCTAAGGAAAACTACATAAATATAACATATTTTCTGAAACAAAGAAGCAAACAACAATAACAACAAAAAACACCATAAGAACTAATCCAGGCCACAGAAATTGGCTTAAGTACTCAGCCTGTTCCAATATCCCATTAGTGGTTCCTGATCTGGTGAATCTATTTTAGAATGCTTTTCTATATATTATCTTATCTCTGGTTATTAAAGTGAGCTAGCAAGTAGCTTTAGGAGAACAGTTTGGGTATTCTTAGTAAACAGTGTTCTTACACTGATGGACTGTGTGATTATAGAGAAGTTTTTTAAGTTTCCTTGGCTTTAGTTTGCCCATATAGAAGTGAAGAGCTGGGTAGATCATCTCTGCTTTCCAACATTTTATAATTAATTTCATAATTACTAAAATATTTTTGTATGAGTGTGACTATAATAGAAACTACAAAGTAATATGCAAATTTCTCTTATTTTTCAAGACATGTAAAGAAGGAGAAAAATTCCTCTCTTGGATACTCCTTCTTGGTATTTATGACATACACCTTCGCCAGGATACTTACACATTTTCTTGGATTAATTTTAGTTTACAAATCATTTTCCTACCTGCAGTACCCACTAGTAGAGTGAGGTTTTACACTGAGAAAAGGAGACCACTATCCTAGCTCCCAGTTATTTATAGTGGTATAAAAATTCTCCCCAGAGGGGAGGCAGGCCATAAAAACAAAGTAGTTAACTCATCTGTCTGAAGAGACTATTTGGAACAAACTGAAGAGAATTACATCCCTAAGAGAACTGTCAAAAGTGATTTTGACTTTGATGGAATGCAATTAAGAGGGTACTCAGAGCTTCATGACACTTTTGAAAGGCAAGCTCAATGTTCAGAGAAATCAGAATTATATCAGAGAAAAGGAGGGAGAAAAAGCACCAGCCAATAGCAACGCTCGAGATCATAGTGAAGTTTGGGGGACACTTCTCTGGCAGTTTAGAAGGCTATGTAAATGTGAAAGACTGAATCGTCTCACGAGAGATCAAAGTGTGTGTGGGTGTGTTGGGGGGGGGTAATTTCCAGACTTCTCGTCTCTTAATAAATGTAAAACAAAACATGTAAATTTCCTGAACTGTGACTGTGGACTTCTGGCCACACACACATCTATTAGTAAATAGAAAAAATTTAACACACTAAGAAAGATTAAGCACAGTCTTTGACCAATAACTGGTTTATTCCAAACCTAGGAGGGCCCCTGGCTAGCCATATTAAAATATAAAAATAAGAAAAAATATACCAAGGCATCAGTTGCTGCATATTGCAGGGAAAATAAACTTTCAGAAGCTAGTTCATCCATACCACTAAACAAACTAATTATAAAGCAAATACAAACAATAGCATTATTGAATTTATCTAGAGTCGTTAAATATTATATAAAATGTCAAGTTTTTGATGAAGAATTGTGAAGCACAGAAACAAACAAAAACCCAGAAACGTGTGATCCATACACACACAGACACAAAGAACAGGCAATAGAGACTATTTCTGAGAGAGGCCAGATACTGGCCACATCAGAAAAAGAGTTCAAAATGGTCATTGAAATTGTGCTCAAAGCACTAAAGGAAGACGTGTCTAAAGAATTAAAGGAAAGCATGATGACAATGTCTTACTAGAGAATATCAATAAAGGTATACAAATTATAAAAAAAATAAGTAAATAGAAATTCTGGAATTGAAAAAATATAATTAATAAAATGAAAATTTACTAGAGGGGCTCTACAGTAGATTTCATATGACTGATTAAAAATCTAATGAACTTAAGATAGCTCAACAAATAGTATACAATTGGAAGAATGGAGAGAAAAATAAATAGGACCCAAAAGAAATCTGGGACACCTGTAAGTGCACAGACATAAGTATAATAGAAGTATAAGAAGGCGAGGAGAGAAAGAAGCAAAAAAATTATTCAAAGAAATAATGCATGGACATCAGCGGATGATGTAATGATTATGTCTCTGGACTTTCATGTAGTTGACCATGATTTGAGTCCCGGACTCTAAGGGGTGCGTGTGCATGTGTGCCCAAAATCCTGAGAGGAGAATGGAGGAGAAAGGACTGTGGCATGGCCATCTCGCCTAGGGGTTGATTTCTTGCTTTCTGTTTCTCTGTCTCTCTGGTGAGTGTATGCACCCTATAGCAAGAGTATCTCTCTAAAAACAAATAGTGGATGAAAACTTGCCAAATCTAATGCAAAATTTTAATCTGTACAACAAAAAGTATCAATAAATTCTAAGTAGAATAAACATGGAAATCCATACCCAGACAAATTATAGTCAAAATGTAGAAATTTAAAAATAAACTGGTAATTAAAAAATGATACATATGAGTATTAAGGCAGAGATTAAATTAAATAAAGGATAAAGAAAAGAAAAAATAATCAAGAAAACCATAACCAGCCCCATAGTCTATCAGTTAAGGGAGTGGGATCCCACATTGCTGACTACAGTTCAGTCAGCCCTGGCGGTTTGAGAAACATGCTGGGAGTTTGTGTGCATGCCTCAAATCCTGATAGAGTAGAGAAATGGAGGTGAAGGGATTGTGGCTTGACCATGTCTCATTGGAGGTATTTTCTTTTCATTTCTTTCTCTTTCTCTGGTGAGTGCAATTAGGGGAAAAAAAGAAAGGAAGGAAAAATCAACAAAACCGAAAGTTGCTTTTTGAAGGTTAACAAAATTGATGAACCTTTATCCAGACTAACCAAAACAAAAAGAAGAGACTGAAATGATTAAAATCAGGCAATAAAGAGAAGACATTACTACCTAACTTACAAGTATAATGCAGGATTATTAGAGAATTTTTTTAGGTGTTTGTAATAGGGTGTATGTGCTCTCCAGAGAGAGACAGAGAGGGAAAGTGAGAAATCACCCCTTGGGGAATGGCCACACCGCAATCCCTTTTCCTACCTTCTTCTCCGGGGATTTTATGCATACACACACACACACACACACACACACACACACACACGCCTGGCATGATTTTCAAGTCACTGATTCTGTGACTTGAATCATGATTGGCCATATGGAAATCAAGCACCTTAACCACTATGCCACCTGCTGGCTCCTATTAGAGAATTCTATTAACAATTCTATTAAAAATTCTATGCTAAAATTAGATAACCTAGGTGAAATGGACAAAGTCTTAGAAAGACATAAGCTAACAGACTCAAAAATAAATAGAAAATATGAATATAGCTATAAAAGATAAAGAAAATGCCTCCCCCATTTTATTGTTTCACTAAATATCTTAATAAATCTAAATATTTTCAATAGCAAGCACAGCTGATTTATACATATCCATGAACACAAATCTGACTTTAGGCATAAACCTCAGTGAATAGAATGAACATACTGTAAAGTCGCACCTAGCTAGGGCTATATAGCATACTGCAGTCATCAAATAGGTTTTTTAAATGCTTTTTTTTTCTTCTGAAATTTTTTTTATTAATTTACATTCATTCCCTGAGCATCATCACAACATACTAAATGTGGTTTCCCATCTAGAATAAACCGCATAGTGGCTTAATCATGCATGTTATCATCCATAATATTCCATTTCCACTTTCATATAAATATATGAATTTCCTCACTTCTTGCAACTCTTCAACTCCTTTCTCCTTTCTCTTCAGCAGTTCCTTGTCTCTCTTCTCTTCCATCTCTGTAAGTTTTGCCATTATGAATGTTCTGAATTCTTTATCAGACATTTCCATGATTTCCATTGAACTGTGTGTGAATGAAGAGGAGTTATCCTTTTCCCTTCAAGGAGAGGTATTTTCCTGCTTCCCCTTATTTCTTGTGGTTCTGCAGCGTTTTCTAGTCATCTGGTGGATGGTCGATTTCTTCCAAACTTGGAAGTTCAATACTTTCATATAAATATAAATATAAATATATACTCCATGTCTGACTTTCTGCCCATTCCACTCTCTTATTACACTACCTCTGCTGTCTACAGTTGTCTTCAATTCCTTTTCCCCCAACATTTCGTTGATCACACAATATCATAAGTAATCTAACAACTTTCAATAGCAAGTTCAGCTGGTGGTTTCAAGAAAAGCAGTTTTGAGTTGAAACTTAAAGCCTAGAAACAGGTTAGTATTCCTTCAAATAGCAGGTACATGAACCTATTGAAAGCTGAAGACAGGACAAGTATCCTTAAAAAAGCTTAGAAGGAAAGCAGCAAGATTTAGTCAAGTCACTGTTTCATCAGTTCAGTCTCATGTACTTAATATTTCTTCTGTTTCTGTTGAGGTTCGATCTTCCAGATTGGACTCTAGGATATAAAACTCAACTCCAGACTGTTCCTACAATTAAGTTGCTCATTTGCTTAGTTTCTGTACTCTTATTTCTGTGTGTCTGCATTTAATTTTGCTGACATAGCACTCCCTTGGAGATCTGGTCTAGTACTGGTAAATTCTTTCAGGTTTTGTTTATCTAGTAATGTTTGTGTCTTTTCTTCTCAAATGAACGATAATCTTCCTGGGTACAGAATTCTTGGTTGAAATTGCTTTTCCCTTAATACTTTGAATATATTTTCCCATTATTTCCTTGCTCACATTGTTTCCGATGAGAGCCCTGCCATTAGTCTGATGGGATACCCTTTGCAGGTAACTTGCCATTTTT
>NW_006209177.1:1285304-1288100 GCF_000334495.1 Tupaia belangeri chinensis | reverse complement strand
GGGTGCGTGTGCATGCGTGCCCAAGATCCCGAGAGGAGAATGGAGGAGAAGGGATTGCAGCGTGACCATCCCCCCTGGGGGGTGATTTCTCGCTTTTGTCTCTGTCTCTCTCTGTCTGGCGAGCGCACGTGCCCTATAGTGAAAATCTCTCCAAAAAAAAAAGAAAAAAAAAAGAAAATACAAGGCCCATATTGTTTCAATGGTAAAATTTACCATGCATTCAAAGAATTAATAGCAATCTATCAAAAAGTTTTTGAAGAAATAGAAGAAAATACATTAATTTCCAATCCTACATATTAGGTTGGTATTTCCAAAATACTCAAATGCCACAAAAAGAATCATAAGAAAATAAAACTATAGGTCAATATCTTTTATGAATATAAATGCAAAAATTCTCAACAAAATAATAGCAAATTGTATCTAGCAATATATAAAAAATGATTTTTTACACGTTGACCATGCCAGATTTGTTCTGGGAATACAAAGTTTGAAAAACATTCAAAACTGAATTAATATAATGTACTCTTGATAGAATAAAAAAACAGTACATGACCTCCTCAATAGACACACATACACACAAAACATTTGATAAAACATAACACTTGTTTGTGACAAAATCATGCTAAAAAGTATGACTAGGGGTGAGCTTCTTCAATAAGATAAAGGCCGTTTTAGGAAAAAAAAACCCATAATATCATACTAAAAGTGGAAAAGTGAATTCTTTCCTCCTAAGATTGCAAATAAGGATTTCCGCTCTCGTCATTTCTATTCAAGTGTTGAAGGTTCTAGCCTGGGCAATTAAACAAGAAAAAGAAGCATCCAGATAGGAAATTAAAAAGTAAAATTACTTCTGTCAGCACAAGATATGTTGTTGCATATAGAAAAATACTAAGGAATTAATTAAAAATATCTGTCAGAACTAATAAATAAGTTCATCAAGGTTGCAGGATATAAGATCAATATACAATAATTGATTAAATTTCTATACTATAACAATGACAATCTTAAAATGAAGTGAAGAAAAAAATCCATATTCAATAGCATCAAAATGAATAAAATAAAATATTTAGGAAAATGTAATGAAAGATGTACAGAGTTGTTTACTATATATCTCAAAACATCATTAAAACAAAGATACTTTAAACAAGTGAAAAGCAATTCCATTTTATTGATCAGCAGCCTTAATATTAAATTTACAACACTTTTCATGTTGATTTATAGACTTAAGACAATCCCCCTCAAAATACTGACTTGGTTTTATTGTTTGTTTATTTGTTCATTTTAATAGATATTAAGAAGCCAATAAAAAAAATTAGGAGTCAAACAAACGGTTAGTGGTAAAACTTGATGATCTGAAAGGCTGACCTACATGGGATGGTTCTGAGTTTGTGCTGATACTTCCCTGGATACACCAGGCACATCTGTGCCTATGACCAAGGGCTTTCTGAATATTGGGATGGATCAGGGCATCAAGACCCTGTTGGGTGTGCTGTCTCTCTGTTTCTGTCTCTGTCTCTTTATATCTCTTTGTCTTTTTTAGCCATGGAAGAAATAACTGAATAAATTAAAAAAAATAAATGTTTATTGAACACCAAGCACAGTTATTGATACAGGGCATATAACAATCACCAAGACAAAAATCCCTGCTCTGATAAAACACAGTCATATGATCACAACTCAAAAAGCACCTGGGATGAATGTCAAAAATTAGCTTGTGTTCCCACCTGTTTTGGGTCTTCGAACCTTGCAGATTTTGTTTGTTTTATTTTCTGTTTAGGAAATTTTAACAGTTTCTTTTGTGAGAAATTTCAAGATTATTCCTGGCTAGCTCTTTTTCTCATGAGTGATTCACTATTGGTGATAGAAAAGCAGGCAGTGGTTGGTATCCATGGTTTACACACAGGATTGTGCTCCTTGTTGTAGTTCCCGGATGTGAGTTGGTCTTAGTATCCAGTCATTGTTGTTAGAAGTAGCACTCACACCAGGGCAGGGCCCTCTTTCCTCTCAGTAGTAATTCTCACCTACTTAAAGATGTCACTCCCACTGTTAAATATTCTTGCTCTTATATCCTTTGTCTTCTGATGCACTAATATAGCCATTTCTATGGAACCATTTCCATCATACCCACTTCAGAACCTTTAGGTTTACAATTCCTCCTGCAAGTTGTGCTCTTCCCCTATATTTATTGTGCATCATAATCTACTTGTCACATGCATTACCTAACATACTGTTTGTTTGTTTGTTTGTTTTGTGGTGGGAACACAAAATTTGCTCTCTTAACAACTTTTTATTTATACAACATGTTATCATTAACTGTATTGACCATAATGTATAATAGAGCTCTTGAACTTTTTCTCTTATGTGATATATACTGAATGTAAACAATCTATGGAGGCAACTGAGGAACTCGAAAGCATCAACCACATGGAGGAGGAAGGAGTGAGGAGTTTGGGAGAAAATTTGACAAATAGTGGAAAGGATGTCAATAAGGGGAGGAGGTTATGGATGGTTTACCATAGCAGAGTACAAAAATGTGGACAATTCAATACACACTTCCAAAAACAGTCTAGTGTAACTATTATCAAATGTGGACAATATAATGTAATGTTTCATATTAAATAAGATGAATATGGGTATATCTTTTATTTGATTAGTACACACTGTATATATGCTTTGAAAGAAACCATACTGTACTCCACAAAGATGTATATCAAATATTTATAAACCAGAAATCATGATTGAATGATTGATTGATTTTGAGAGAGTTTTTTTTTTTTTTTTTCTATATCCATTTCA
>NW_006209177.1:1282399-1285265 GCF_000334495.1 Tupaia belangeri chinensis | reverse complement strand
AGAGAGACAGAAAGTGAGAAATCATTCCCCAGGTGCGATGGCCATGCTACCATCCCTTCTTCTCCATTCTTCTCTCAGTGTTTTGAGCACAGATGCACACATTTCCAGTGCATTTTAAACCACCGGGTCCAGGACTGGAACCGCAGTCGACTACATGGGAGTCCAGTAATGCAACTGTTACACCATCTTCTTGTCCTCAAGACATTTAGGGAGTCCAGTAATGCAACTGTTACACCATCTGCTGGTCCTCAAGACAATTGAAAATAAAGAAAAAAATGAGAGGAAGCCAGAATTATCTTGTTTAACCAAATTGAGAGTTTCAGTAAAAAGATAGAAATTTAACTCAAAATTCGTTTCTTTCTAGATTTTTTTCTTTTCTACTTGCTTCTTTCAATATGTGCTTATTCGCAAGTTAATATACAGTAAAAGGTGGAAATCAAGTTATCTATAGATAGTAGAGCAGGAAACTAGATACCCTGAACTATCCTAAGCAAAACCACCTGATAAAATATTTTTTAAAACATTTAAAATTATATCACTAAACTCACTAGAAAAGTAAGAAAAACTATTACAGGATAGATAGTCACTGAAATTGGGAGGCCAGCCAGTGGCCTGGTGATTAAGGTGAATGGACCTCACATGGCTGACTGTAGCTCGAGTTCCCAACCAGGTGGCTTAAAAGGCAGTCTGGGCACTTGTGCATGTGTGCCTGAAATCCTGAAAGGAGAACAGAGGAGAAGGAATTGCAGCATGGCCATCCTCCCTGGGGATGCTTCCTCACTTCTTCCCTCTCTCCCAACCTCTGTTTGTCCCTGGCAAGCCCATATGCCTTATACAAAAATTTAAAAATAAAATGAAAAAGGAAGAAAGAGAAAGAAAGAAAGAAAGAAAAGGAGTGAACTTGAAAATCCAGAAAGAAAAATGAGCACTGAAACTAATTTTGCCTAAGGGCATCTGTCAAAAGCTGATTCTGAGCTTCTGTTTGAAAGCTTTGTAGAGCCTGAATGAGGTGACCATATATATCACATGGCCTGAAGTAGTCCTCCTTTATTCATATCATTAATTGCATAATTATTAATAGCACCATTTTTCACTCTTACAAGTATCCTGCTTGGGGTAATGATTTATATAGTCACTCTAAGCATGGGCAGCCTGATAGGAGACTCATTCTCAGAGATGAAATCCGAAAAGACCACATCCTCAGTGTAAGTCAGAACAGAGTAGAGAGGACACAAAGATGTCCCTAAAATGAAATTATAAACACTAGGAAAAGAGACAGGTGCCTCTGAACATACATTACTCAGTGGCTGTTTTGGAGAACACAAAACAAACAGCTTTATACTACTCACTAACTTCTGAGTGCATCATATGACACAACAGATGCTCTTAATTTTTGAAATAGTCATTTTTTGTAAAACGCTAAATTAGGTTTGATATTAGTACTTTAAGCATATAAGGGCAATTGGACCAGCAGACGGTGTAATGGTTATATTGCTGGACTCCCACGTAGTTGACTGTGGTCCCATATCCGGCGGCTTAAAACACAGTGGTCACATGTGTGTGCATGCTCAAAATCCAAGAGGAGAATAGTGGAGAAGGGATTACAGACTGGCCATCCCCCCTGGGGGGTGATTTCTCGCTTTCTGTCTCTGTGTCTCTGTCTCTCTGGCTAGTGCACATGCCTATTGCAAAAATCTCTTTCTAAAAGAAAACAAAACAAAACAAAACAAAAAAACAAAAAACAAACAAGCAAACAAAAAAACAATACAAGGGCAGGACCAGCAGATGACATAATGGTTACATCACTAGATGTAGTTGACCATGATTCAAATCCCAGATCCAGCAGCTTAAAACTCATGCCAGGCACATGTGTGTGTATGCCTGAGATCCCAAGAGAATGAAGAAGAAGGGATTACAGCATGACCATCCCCTTGAGGGAGGTGATTTCTCACTTTCTGTTTCTTTCTCTCTGGTGAGCGCATGCTCCCTGTAGCAAAATTCTCTCTTAAAAAAAAGGGGGGAGGCATGTAATAAAATAGTCTTCTCCTAAAAATAATTTGATAGTGAAAACATTAATACTTAATTCCATCTGGAAAATAATTATTTATACACACACATCTTTAATAATGAGAGCTAGAAAAGTTAATTTTTATTATGGAATATAAATAAGGGTGATGTATGTATGGCAGAAGCTTCATGCATTTTGATGTTCAGTACTACTATAGGAGTTTCAGCTCTGTCACTTTTGTTTCCTGCATTTTTTCCAAGAATAGTTTTGGAAAGGCTTTGTAGGTTGATGGGAGAACATCACATTTCGAATCTGGTAGTAACCAATGGAATGTAGATTAGAGTTTGTACTCAATAGTGTTTGCATCTTCTTTCTCTTGAAGTCAGCTGTGAAGGAGTCGAATAGAATCACAAAACCGTTGATTTTACAAGACTTTTTCTGTGCATCATTTTATTGAGGAATTTTCAAAAAGCATAACATTTGATATATCTTTCAAATAGTTGTTTTTTTAATTTTTGAGGGGAAAAGTGGAACTAGGAAGATTCTTTTTTCTTTTGCTATCGGGTGCACTAGAGAGACACAGAGAGATGGAGAGAGAGAGGGAAAGTGGGAAAGCACCCCCCAGGGGGATGGTCATGCTGCAATCCCTTCCCCTCCATTCTCTTCTTAGAATTTTGGGTATGTGTGTGCATACACCTGGTGTGTTTTTTTGTTTTGTTTTTGAGAGGTTTTTCACTATAGGGCGCGTGCGCTCGCAAGAAAGACAGAGAGAAACAGAGACAGAAAGCGAGAAATCACCCCCAAGAGGGATGGCCACGCCGCAATCCCTTCTCCTCCATTCTCCTCTCGGGATCTTGG
>NW_006209177.1:1241903-1266284 GCF_000334495.1 Tupaia belangeri chinensis | reverse complement strand
CTCTTTCTAAAAGAAAACAAAACAAAACAAAACAAAAAAACAAAAAACAAACAAGCAAACAAAAAAACAATACAAGGGCAGGACCAGCAGATGACATAATGGTTACATCACTAGATGTAGTTGACCATGATTCAAATCCCAGATCCAGCAGCTTAAAACTCATGCCAGGCACATGTGTGTGTATGCCTGAGATCCCAAGAGAATGAAGAAGAAGGGATTACAGCATGACCATCCCCTTGAGGGAGGTGATTTCTCACTTTCTGTTTCTTTCTCTCTGGTGAGCGCATGCTCCCTGTAGCAAAATTCTCTCTTAAAAAAAAGGGGGGAGGCATGTAATAAAATAGTCTTCTCCTAAAAATAATTTGATAGTGAAAACATTAATACTTAATTCCATCTGGAAAATAATTATTTATACACACACATCTTTAATAATGAGAGCTAGATACGTTAATTTTTATTATGGAATATAAATAAGGGTGATGTATGTATGGCAGAAGCTTCATGCATTTTGATGTTCAGTACTACTATAGGAGTTTCAGCTCTGTCACTTTTGTTTCCTGCATTTTTTCCAAGAATAGTTTTGGAAAGGCTTTGTAGGTTGATGGGAGAACATCACATTTCGAATCTGGTAGTAACCAATGGAATGTAGATTAGAGTTTGTACTCAATAGTGTTTGCATCTTCTTTCTCTTGAAGTCAGCTGTGAAGGAGTCGAATAGAATCACAAAACCGTTGATTTTACAAGACTTTTTCTGTGCATCATTTTATTGAGGAATTTTCAAAAAGCATAACATTTGATATATCTTTCAAATAGTTGTTTTTTTAATTTTTGAGGGGAAAAGTGGAACTAGGAAGATTCTTTTTTCTTTTGCTATCGGGTGCACTAGAGAGACACAGAGAGATGGAGAGAGAGAGGGAAAGTGGGAAAGCACCCCCCAGGGGGATGGTCATGCTGCAATCCCTTCCCCTCCATTCTCTTCTTAGAATTTTGGGTATGTGTGTGCATACACCTGGTGTGTTTTTTTGTTTTGTTTTTGAGAGGTTTTTCACTATAGGGCGCGTGCGCTCGCAAGAAAGACAGAGAGAAACAGAGACAGAAAGCGAGAAATCACCCCCAAGAGGGATGGCCACGCCGCAATCCCTTCTCCTCCATTCTCCTCTCGGGATCTTGGACATGCACGCACATGCGCCTGGCATGGGTTTCAAGCCACCGGGTCCGGGACGCGAACCGCGGTCGATTACGTGGGAGTCCAGAGACATAGCCATTACGCTAACTGCTGGTTCCCACACCTGGTGTGTTTTTGAGCAGCTGAGTTGACCATGTGGGATACAGCAGCCTTAACTCCCATGCCACTGGCTGAACCCAGAATTAGGAAAATTTTAAACCAAACTTAGACCTCCAATAATTGATATAAAAACAATCATTTTATTTCCATAACTAGTTAACATGACCAAAACTCTAACTTTAAATAACCAGACTATCGTTAGTAAATGTGTAACATTTATCTTCAGATCACAACAACAAAGTATTTAATAGGTAAATACCTTTGACAACACTCTAAAGATTATTAAAACTATGGTGTCTATTTTTTTGTTTTGTTTTAGTAGAATACCAATTATTTTATTAGGGCCATTTTGAAAAATTATAAAAACGTTACGGTGTTATTTAACAAGTATAATACAGGTAGGTATGTGTTACTAGATGTTAAACCTTAGAGTCTTAGGAAGTTGCAAAGTGTACATGGGAAGGTTTTGAGTTCACATCTGGAGCCCTCCCTGAGTACTCTGGGCACATAAGTGCCATAATATGGGGCTGACTGAAGCTGGGATTGGTCATGGCATTGAAACCCTGTTTCAGTGTTATCTTCTATCTTTCTCACTCATAGAAGAGATTAATGAAATTTTAAAAGAGAGAAAGAGAAAAAAGAAACATACAGAGTGTTCCTATGCATCCTCACCTAGCTTCTCCCAGTGTTAGCACCATACATAACTATAGCATTATCAATAATAGAAATTGACATCAGTGCAACCCTCAGACCTTATTCAAATTTCACAAGTTTTACATCTATTCATATACATATATGTATCCGTGTGTGTGTGTAGCTTCCTATAACTTTCACCATATTGAAGATGCACAATTGTGCCATCACCACCCAATTCCCTTGTTGTATCCATTTATAGCTACCTCTCTTTATCCACCCCATCCCTAACCACTAATATATTTGTCATTTTCATACTCTTGTCAATTTCAGAATGTTATAAATGGAATCATATATGTTGTAACCTTTTAAGATTGGCTTTCTCCAGTCAACATAATCCCTTTAAGATACATTTAAGTTTTTGTGCGCATCAGTAGTTTGTTCTTTTTGTATTGCTGAGTACTATTGCATGGTATGGGTGTGCCACAGCTTGTCGACTATTCATCTCTTGGGGAATATTTTGGTTATTTCTCAGTTTTGGCTATTCCAACTAAAGGTGCTATAAACATTCTTGCACACATTATTTTATGTAGCAATGAGTTTTGATTTCTCTGGGGTAAATGCCCAAGAGTGCAATTGCTTCTTTTCATGGTTAGTTCATGTTTAGTCTTATTAGAAACTGACAAACTTGTCTCCAAAATGATGGGAACATTTTGTTCCCACCAGCAATGTATGAATGATCCAGTATAACTGCATTTTCACCAGCATTTGATGTTGTGTCCATTTTTTAAAAATGTAACCATTTTAATAGGTGTGTTTGGGATCATTTATTTTTATTGCATGAATGTTCTTCCATTTTTTGCCTTTTTTCTATTGCAGCATTAGTGTATTTTCTCTTAAATTATTAGGAGAATTTTCTAAATTAAATATATTAAGGCATCTTTCCTTTTGGGAAGTTTTTTTTTTTTTTTTACCAACTTATTACTCTCTTTATAACTTTTTGAGACACACAAGTATTACATATTTAAGTAAACAAAATGTCTTTTCTTTGCAAATTTTTCATTAATTTTATTTTTAAAAAGTTATTCTCTATCAACACTTTATTTATTTATCAATTCATTTTAAACTTTTGTTGTTTTGTCTTGTCCCATCTAAAATGCATTTTGGTACATCAGTTAAATATCTACCCTTAGTCATTTTCCATATAAACAATTTTCTCAAAATTATTTGAATAGTCCCTCCATTGTATTATGCTACTTTCCTTATTACCCACTTTTATTTATACTTGATTCTGTTTCTGAGAAATCCATGCAATTTTGTTCTTCTCTCTATCAATTCTTCTGCCTGTACCATTTAGCTGGAATTTTGGCAAGAACTAGATAGCAGTCAAATCAAGACTAAGTTCCTGGAGTTGAAATATTCTATGTACATCACTGGAAATGGGATTATATCCTTTAATAATTGAATGTCAGTATGAAAAAGGTATTGTTTACTCTGAAAATGCAAAAGTCTGACTTATGTCTTGTCATGTAGGTAGCTCTGTATTTCTAAAGAGATTCTGTTCATAAAATTGTAATTAGATACCCAGAGTACTTAGTAGTAGTCCCCAGTTCTTTCTTAGACTAACTCCAAATAGCTCAGGGTCATACATGACTCTTGGAGCAGCACTGGGTATCCTTTAATTCCTCTTGATATATCTGTGTATCTATTATTTTTTTTAAAAAAATTAGAACTATTAATTTATTTTTATTAATTGTTATTATTCTCCAATTTGACTAGAGAGAGAGAGAAAGCAAGGCACTACTTTGGAGACTCAAACTGTGGCTGGCCATATGAGAGTCCAGTGTCTTTAACCACCATGCCACCTGCCACCCCCTATGTATCTATTATTGACCCTAATTTATAATTTCACAATGTTGTAACATTTGTATAGGAGTGTTTTTAAAAAGCTAGTGCTGTGAATGGAGCAAAATCAGGGCAGAGCATTATAAGAAATAAAATTTGTCTTTGGCTCCTAGAATTGACTCTGGAAGGAGTTAAGATCTATCACTAACATAAATATTGGGTTGTCAGAAAAGTCATGACATATTTTACATAGAAAAAAATATGTCATGAATTTTCCAACAACCCAATAGTTGAAGGAATAACTCACCTGTAGACAGAGAAAAAGACTTCAGTTCCTTCTGGTGGAAAAATAAAGTTTTGGAGATAATCCCATGGACTTGCTTGTATTAGTGCAGAATTTTCATCATTTTATTTATTTCTCTTTCTTTTTAAAAAGGCACTCTAATTGTGCCACTCTGAATATAAAGTTTAGTTTATCTAAACACAAGTTTCAATTTAATTTTCAAATTGCCAGGATATTAGTGATGTTTATGCTTTGTTTTGTATATGATAACAGGTAATATGACTCAAAATGATTAAATAATGTAGGTAATTTATAGATTTTCTAACTGAAAATCCAGAAATATGTATGTGAGCTTTGTGTGGTCTGATTCAATGACCAAATAGCTTCATCAAGTACATGGTTTATTTCAGTCCTTCTCTGTCTTCCAGTGGTGGTAACTTCATCCTAAATCCATTTACTCTTTAAGTCATAGATGGTTCTGAACAGCTCCCTAGGAACATGGGTCTTTGTCCAGGAGAGTGTTTGTGTGTGTGTGTGTGTGTGTGTGTGTTGCCATTTGCAATGATGATAATGCGTTCAAGTCCTTGAAAAATGCTAGTTGGCGTAATCCATTCAGAGTTCACTTCCAGAGGTTGGGAATAAATTTAATACTATGCAAATCATCTAGTAGAGACACTTCAGGATTTTGTTGTCATGAAGGAGAGGAAATGGATGCTGGGCAGCAGACCAAAGAGGTCTGCTACACCCATTATTCAACACTTTAGAGACAGTTTCTGAAAGAGCCTCTGAAGGATGGTTTGTGTTAGTACAGCTGGCTGTTCTAATTGAGCCCTACTGAGACTTGAAATACTTCTGAATCCAATCAACAACACATACATATATTTTGACTGTGTGCTATATGGTGAAGAATTTCCTGACATTGCCCATATCCTGGAAATAATATTGGGAGGGGGCTGTTACTCATAAGTGAATACTGGGTTTATTGGGAAAAAAAATCAGGGTAAAATTTGCCAAACTTGTAAAAAATCCACTCTGTTTAGATGAATATTTTGTTAGATAGCTTGATATTTGACCACCACTGTTCCAACTGCCCTCTTCTCTGAAGTCTCAGTTGTTTTATGAGAGGAAGTTGCTTCAGTTACCTCTATGACCTTGGTGTACACCATCTTCAGACGCACACTGGTCCTGGTTGAATGTGGTGAAATATAAAATATACATAATATGTCTAGGGGTAGAGTCATTTCATTTCAGCATGTGTGTAGGTAGAATGGATTTCAGATGTTTGTGAATGGTTTCTTGTGCAGTGGCCACGATGAGGAAAGTGGCATGGGTTCCTGCTTCATGTACTCCCGAGTTTAGTACACTTAGCCTATAGACATATGAGAAAGGGAACATTGTTTCTAAGCAAAGGAGACAGTTTCTGATATTTTGTGAGTGGTGATGGCAAGTCAATGAATGTCATTCTAAACTCTCCTGCTGGAGCTTCTGGTAGCATGAAGTAACACTGAGAATCTATCAATAGCAACAATTTATTTTTATGTTTTGAATCAGGGTGTATGGTTGTAACAGAGAAATCTACAAGAATCTAGAAACTCTTCAGATTTTTATTGATGTCTTTTGTGATTGATGTCCATGACTGAGAGCAAGATTTACTGTGTAAGTGGGCATTTGCTTCATGGATGTAATCTGTGACATATATCTGCAAACTAACAAATGCATAGCATCTTACAGCTTATAGGGCTATTTAACAGTGCATTTTTATTTCATTTGATCCTCACTGGAATCTCTTATGATAAGTAGGAATATGTAGCAATTCTATTTACAGATGTAGAATCTCAAGCTTTAGAAAGACATGTTAGCTAGGATCACAAAATAAGCAAACAGTGAATCTGGGACTTGAACCCTGGTCACCTCATTCAAAAATCCCATGATTGTTTCACTATAGAAATCATTCTAGCATTTTAATAAGGAAACGTGTTTGAGAGATCAAGATCAATAGTGAACTATTGTCCTAAATATTTCCCCCATCTGATTTTGGAAGATTTCTCCATGAATATGGGGATAGCAGTGATCTCATGTTTATAGACATGTTTATAAGATGAGCAGTGGTCTAATACAATTAGATATGTTACTAAAGAAGGAAAAAAAAGATGAGATTAAGAAACATACTTTAACTAGGCTGTTTACAAAGGAGAGTAGAAAATATTCCACATAACGTTATAAAATTGTAGTCATTCCTTTCAGGGTAGGAAAAGTATTATGTTGTGTGTGTTGCCTACTCTAAATAGCCATTTCCTTTATATTAGCTCAAGCTACTGTCACATCTCAATTGGCTCTCCTCAACTTATCTGTCTTCCAGTTTTTAACTTGTGGATGCATCCCTAGACTGTAGCCAAAGTGCTCCTCCTAAAGTGAACTTTGGGTCCTGTTTGCCTCTTAAATTACTCCAGGGATTCCATATTACCTTTAGCGTGGAGCCCAAGCTCTTGCGCATGTCACATAAAGCTCATTGCAATCTTCCCCACCTACTGACCAAGCCTTGAAACATGAGGCTCCCTCCTGTGTACCCTATACTCCAGGCCTTCTGAATGACTTCTGTTCTACCGGTTTCATGACTTGATACATCGTGATCTCACATGTGCTGTGATTTCTATGATGGAACCTCTGTAAGGAATATGCTTTTACTTCTCTATTAGATCTGTCTCCCTTGGCAAACTTCGTGCAACTCATCCTTCAGTATTCAGGTTACTCATCACTTCCTCAGTAAAATTTTCTTTGATTCCTTTCCTTGGAAGACAGATTTAGTCTCTGCCTCATCAGACTGTGACCCTTAAAGAAGTTTGCAGATATTTTTATAACACATATCTCATTGGTTTGCTTTAATTTGTTTTCTTGAAGGTCACCCCAATTAATTTGTAAATATTTTGAAGTCGTATATACTGGGTAATTATTTTTCACTTTATAGTGTTAAGTGCAATGCCTTTCATATAAAATATATGCTCAATATATTTGCTGAGTGAATGACTGCACATGCAAATACATGTTTAGTAAGTTGCCTTACTAGAGTATGTGTGGTGAGTACTTGAAGTTTGTATGAAGTCTTTGTAGCTACCATAGGTATGTTTGGCTATACATAGGCATTGGGACATAATTAAAATGTTGTGTATGCTGTTAATATAAATCTTCACAAATGGAGGCATAAAATAGAAGTGTAGATTAAAAAAAAAAGAGCTAGATTATACTGAGATTATACTGATAACTAATCCACCAATCACAGCATTGCCAGCAGAGTATAGCTACAAATCTATTGTGAACATGGGCAAATTCTTTTTTTTATTTCTGGGTTTCCACTTTTCTAATCTGTAAAATAAGTACACTGGAGGGAAATAGAGTCTTACAGGGTCCTTTGTGCTCTGACAGTATATACTTGTAGGAAGCAGTATGAGTGATTCCCTGAAAAAAAAAAAGCCATAAAATCTAGTGAAGCTGCCCAAATTGCAGTCTTTTCTTGCTTAGACCAAAAGTGTTCCTTCAGTATATGAGCATTGTCAATCACATTTTGAATATCGGGAGACTTTATTTCCCACATGCAATGTTTATGTTACTAAAAAAATGCTATTGAGTTAATTTCCATTGATTTTGAGCAGCTTCACAGTATTGAATACCTTTCTCTTTTTAAAATCAGACTGGACATTTTAAGAAGTATGAAAAAAAGTAATTTCAGTAGAAAGATTTAAATGGGTTATTTTCTTCCTTCAGTACAAAGATTTAAATGGGTTATTTTCTTCCTGTATTTTTTTTTCTTTCACATAGTTTGCAGACTCATTGAGCATTATGAAGAAGAAGAGAAGGAGAAGGGAGAGGAATTATGATATTGATGTCATCCAGCTAAGTCTTGGGAAAAATTAAACACATTAAGAACCTAAAGAAAACTTGGATCTAGGAATTACATTATAGGCAAATAAACAAAAATGCATACATATATTTACTAAATAATATATATAAGAATGTTCATAGCAGTTATATTTATAATAGCCCCAAATTGAAAAAAAAATCTAAATATATTTCTATAATAGAGTGAATAAACATGTAGTCACACCATGGAATGTTGGATAGTTTTAAGAATGAATGATGTACAAATTTTACAGCAATGTAGGGACATTTCAAAGCACAATTTTGAGCAAAGAAGTCAACAAGAAGAAAACACAAAGTGTGTGACTTTATACATAGTACAATACAGCCAGCACATATCTATGGTATTAGAAATTCAGAATGGTAGGGGCTGGTAGGTGGCGTGGTGGTTAAGGGTGCTGTAATCCCACATAGTTGACCACGGTTCAAGTCCTGGACCTGGCAGTTTGCTTTCTCATTCTCCCTCTCTCTTTCTGTCTCACTCTGTCTTGCTCTAATCAAGTTAAAATAAAATATAATAAAATAAAATAAGCTAAATAAAGTAATTCTTTTTAAAAAATAAATTAAAAACAAAAGAAATTCAGTATGGTAATGACCTTTGGAAGAATACTGACCAGGACAGATTGTGAAGGAAGCTGCCAGGGTGCTGGTAATATTATATACCCCAATCTTGGTAATGGTATGGTGGGTATACTCAGTGAAAATTCATTGCACTCATAAAGTATGTGTGATTTTATGTGTGTATACATGCTTCAATAAAAAGATAACAATGACCATGGCATATTAGGAATACTCAAAGGAAAAATAATTTCAATTAATAATTTTAGAAAATTATACCTCGGAGTGGTACTATGTGCTTGGCTGAGATTATACTGATAACTAATCCACCATACTAATTACTAATCCACCATAAAGCAGTCTTTTATAAAGTTCCTTTTATATACATGTATAAATAGGCATATATCTCTTTTAGAGAAAACTTTTTAAAGAAGTTTTTGCCTTAGGGCATGTGTGCTCATGGGAAAGAGAGACAGAGACAGTGAGAGGGAAAGTGAGAAATCACCTTCCCCCCCTTCCTGGGGCTGGCCATATTGCAGTCTCCTCTCTTCCATTCTCTGCCCAGGATCTTGGGCAATGTATGCATATGCAACGGCATGATTTTCAAGCCACTGGATCTGGGACTTAAACCACAGTCAGCCATGTGGGAGTCCAACAACATAACCGCTACTCCATCTGCTGACTAGAGTGAACTTCTTATGACTGTTTATGTGTTGACTTGCCTTCGGGGGCCTTGTAGGGACTTCACTGGCATTCTTTTAGTAGATAATTGGAAAACTTTCACTATTGTTTTCAAGGATGTCAATAACAGTTGAAGGACTTTTTGCTCAGACATTATCCACCTTGGACATAGCTGCATGGTGCTTAATTCTCAAGGACTTCCTGCAAAGAACTTCATTATTAGAACATTTTTACAGGAGTCTTTTGGTGTCCCAGAGCTTTTCACCTAATGGTCCCTCTACATACTAATCCCTGGACTATGCTATTGCTATTGTAGCATGTTTTCCAGGTCACAACAGAATGGAGGTACAAATCTGGCCGTGATAGACATTACAGAGCAATACGTTTCTGTCCCTCTCTTTGACCAATATATAGGAACTCCAATTGCCTCAAATTTGTCCCACAGTATTTTATCTGTATGGAGGAAGGGATCTTGTGTATATTTATTGATCATTCAAATTCTGTGTGGTATTTGTTATGGTCCCCCTCTCCTCTGATGCCAAAGATGCCTATGTTGGGCATATACTCCTTGCCTCTCCATATCTCCATTACATCATTGGTCATCCTGATTAGCTCCTCAGGCACTGTAGCAGTGTTCTAAAGCAATGGTCCCCAACCTTCCTGGCAGTAGGGGCCAGCCTTCTCAAAGACAATAAGACAATCCCTCCACAGACGGGGCTGAGGGAGGTGGGAGGTGTTGGCCCTGGGATAATCCAAGTACACTACATCCTCTGTGTACCCCATTTCCACCACGACCACAATACAATATACAATGAAACAGTCACACAACAATAGGGTTCTTCCTCCCAGAAGAACCCAGCCTCACCACTGATCTGATAGGAGGGGAGCCCAGACCACAATGCAAGCCACGAGGAGCAGCTGCAAATACAGACCAAGCCTTGCCTGGTTGCCCGCTGCCCACTCCTGGCTGCTCAGCCTTCCAGACACACTGATCTGTGACCTAGGGCCTGGGGACCTCTGTTCTAAAGGGTAGAACCCCCAACCACACTATCTCTGTTACCTAATCTAATAATAAAAGGATGACAACCAATCATATATTGAATCTATGCTAAGTGGCAGGCTGTACTAAGCTCTTTAAATAGATGATCTCATTTGATTTTCACGACTACCTTATGAGGATGGCACTATTCATAGCCATGTGTTATAGATGAGAAAATTGAGGCACAGAGGGATTATATAACTTTCCCAAATTTACACAGCTTATACAGGATATAGCCACGATGTGAACCAGCTCTGCTTGCAGAGCTCAAACTCAATCCTTAGTAGATACTGTCATAAAATAGTACTAACTCACGTTTTCATTGTCATATGAGACCTGAGGGACCTAACGCACCTTGAGCTCAGAACTGTTTCTTCAGTGGCTAAACAATAGGCTTGGACTAGATACACACTTCTTGGCCCTGTCTTGCCCTGTACCATGTCCTTTTCAAAGTTCTACCCCCATTCTCCATTTAAAACAAGGTCTTTGTCCAGACAGGCTTTTATCCCAAGAAGGTTTCTGTTTGCTTTTATATTATGTGGTTTGGTCAGAACTTTAATTCATTTCATTTTAGCAAACAATGTCTTTTTTATTTCCTTTTTGTTAACCATACATTTTACCTAACTTGTTTATTTAACTTCCTAGGTTTATCGATTATTTCTATACTGTATTATTTATAAAATATCTTCTCATTTTTACTCTTCAAGTGTGTCCTCTTATTTAATCTACTAATAGACCATATGAGAATAAGATCAGCTTAGTATCAGTATTTCCACTCAGCATTTTTCACATTTGGGTATTGGTTTCAGATCATTTTACAATGTTTAGATTTTTATCTTGTATTATTTACTGTTTCTTTTTCTTTTCTTTCTTTCTTTCTTTTTTTTAAGTTTTGCTACAGGGTGTGTGCATTCATGACAGAGAGAGACAGAGAGAGAGAAAGAGAGAGAGGGAGAAATCACCCTCCAGGAGGTATGGCTATGCCATAATGCCTTCTCCCATCTCCTCTCAGTATTTTGGGCACACACACATATGTACCCAGTGTGATTTTCCAGCATCTAGGTCCAGGACTTGTGAACTTGGCTTCTCAAGGGTTCTCTTACTGCTTGAATTTACATAGCTCTTACTCCAAAGGGACTCTCCCCACTCCAACCAAGTATCTGGGTCATTGACTGCACAAAAGTCTTTTTCAGCTGAGCTGACACAGGCCTCAGTATGAAATTTTGTCACCTTGACTTGCTTCCCTATTTTGCATTTGGCTCAGATCAGCTGCTTCTGGGTATTCAAAAATCCCTATAGGCAGGCTTTCATCCCAGCTATTTTATCAAGGCAATGTATCACTTTTGCCTCTCTGTTAATGAGCACTGGAAGTAGCTTTCCTCAGCAAATTCTGGTTCTTTTTGCAGACAGCCCTGCTGAAGCCCTGAATCTTTTCCTCTTTATTTCTGTTTTCTCTCCTGGTTATTTAAACAGTTTAAAACCCACACAGGAAGAACAAGATGGCAAACATCCAACACCACCTCTTATTCACCAACCAGGATAAAGTTTACTTTTGTAACCATAGAAACCATTGCTAGATGCTGTGTAACTCACTCTTGAAGTTCCTTGGATGTTGAAAATAATTTACGTGAAACCACTTAAGATTATCCCATAACTAAGCTAACAACCTTCATCTTGCTACTAAGTCTTTTTGTGGAAGCTTTGTTTACTTTTCCCTTCCAAAGCTTAAAAACACATTTGAATGTAGCTCAATGACAGCTTTTTTTTTCCCAAAAAAATTCACAATTATGTTTTTTACACCTTTGTAAAAGTTAGATTTATTGTCCCAATTAGTTGACTGAAAGAACTACTGATATTGATAAAGGATCATAAATCTATTATGAAATATTTTTTAAATGATGACTTACTAGGGGAACAAGACAGCATCAAAGAAAAGACCACAGTTCTGGGGATCAGAAAATACACTGTGCAAATAACCAACCATGAGATACTGGATGTGCCATTTTACCTAAATCTCAGTTTCATGCATCTTTTTTTTTTTGGAGAGATTTTTTTTGGTTTTGTTTTTGTTTTTAATAGGGCTCATTTGCTTGCCAGAAAGACAGAGAGAGACAGAGACACAGAAAGTGAGAAACAACCCCCGCTAGGGGGGATGGCCATGCCACAATCCCTTCTCTTCCATTCTCTTCTCAGGATCTTGGGCACGCACACACACGCGCCTGGCATGAGTTTAAGTCACTGGGTCCTGGACTCAAACCATGGTCGACTACATGGGAGTCCAGTGACATAACCATTACGCCAACTGCTGGTCCCAGTTTTGTGCATCTTCAAATGGAAGAAGGAGGAGAAAATGAGACCAGATATCTCTAAGATGAAAGACCTTTGATCTGTATGTCACTAGGCAGAGGACACTGAACTCCCACAATATTGACCATAATTTGAGTCCCAGACCTGGTAGCTTTCTTTCTCACTTGCCCTCTCTTTTTCTCTGTCTTCTTCTGGTCAAATGAAAAAAATAATGATAATAAATAAATAAATGAATAAATTTTTTAGAGGTTTTTGCCTTAAGGTGCATGCTTTCACAAGAGAGACAAAGGCTATGAGAGGGAAAGTAGAAAATCATCCCCGACGTGGGAGATGGCCATGCTGCAATCCCTTCTCTTCCATTCTCCTCCCGGAATCTTGGACACACACGAACACGTTCCCAGTGTCAGTTTCAAGCCACCAAGTTTGGGACTCAAACTTTGGTTGACCATGTGGGAGTCCAGCAACATAACTGCTATGCCATCTGTGGGCCCCAAGATAAGGAATTCTTTTTTTTTAAGAGAAGGATTTTTGCTACAGGGCACTTGTGCTCACCAGAGACAGACAGAGACAGAGAGACAGAAACAGAGAAATCCCCCCAAGGGGATGGCCATGCTGCAATCCCTTCTCCTCCATTCTCCTCTCAGGATTTTGGGCACGCACACACATGCGCCTGTTATGAGTTTTAAGCCTCTGAGTCTGGGACTTGAACCGTGGTCAACTACATGGGAGCCCAGCAGCGTAACCATTACCTCATCAACTGGGCCCCAAAATAAATCATTCTTAAAAATTAGCATAATGGCTATGTCGCTGGACTCCCACGTAGTCAACTAGTCGACCACGGTTTGCGTCCCGGACCCAGTGGCTTAAAACCCATGCCGGGCACGTGTGCGTGCGTGCCCAAGATCCTGAGAGGAGAATGGAGGAGAAGGGATTGTGGCGTGGCCATCCCCCCTGGGGGGTGATTTCTTGCTTTCTGTCTTTCCGTCTCTCTCTGTCTATCTGGTGAGCACACGAACCCTATAGCAAAAAAACTCTCAAAAATAAATAAATAAATAAATAGATAGATAGATAGATAGATAAATAAATAAATAAATAAATAAAATTATTAGCATGGTTTCTGTATGTCTCCTGAATAGACCCGGACTGATCTGATACATTAGCTAAATGGTATAACTACATACACACAAATACCTACATACATATGTGTCTATGAATAAATATGCATGTGTATTGTTATGTATTATTTGACACTGGGGGTACATTCTGAGAAATACATCATTAGGTGATGTTGTGTGAACATCATAGTGTATACCTACAAAACCCTAGCTGGTACAACCCTGCTACACACCATAGTCTAAATGGTCTAGCCTTTTGTTCCACCATCATATATGTGGTCTGTCATCGACTGAAATATCATTATGCAGTGCATAACTGTGTATTAATGGCACATGATAGAGAGCTAATGCTTTTGATGGTTAGGCTCGAAAATGAAATTTAAATGTCAGAAAAGGATTGGAGCAATGATATCCTCATATGTAGAATCTGCCCTGCAAACAATTGGCAAGGGGAACCTGACTGAATATAGAAGAAAACTTAAGAAAATGAAAGTAATAAAAACACTTCTATTGAGTTCTGAAACACTGGCTTCAAAACAATTAAATTAATAAAGAAGTTTCACTATTTTTTTAACTCAATGAAAGTCTTTAAAAATTAAATTGTTTTTAACTCATGATTTGTTAACTCAATAAATGTGGTTTTCAATTTAATTGCTTTTGAAGTTACTGTTTTTGGATGCAATAAAAGTTTTTTTAATGTTTTTATTTTATTACCTTACTTGTTTTAAAGGCTCTCAATCAAGCTTTTCTCTACTTACACTGCCCCCAAAGACCAATTTGCAAAGTATTATTGCCCTGCAGGGAGGCTGGCAGGCACTGAGTATACGCAGAGCTAGCCTGTGGTGGTAAACAGAGGCAAGGAGAGTAAATGCCATCTATAGACACATATTTCAAGTCTCCATGTGCTCTTCTTTCTTCTCAAATCTTACTTACTCCTTTCCCATCTTCACTCTTTGCTCATGACCTTGTTTTAAATTTCACTGGAAAAGCAAGGTACTACTGCTCATTTTCCTACCTCCCAGCCTACAAAGATAAAATATGTAGCCATTTCCCTTTCTTCCCTCTGGTTTCAACACATGATTTGCTCTTATCAAAAGCCAACTCCTCTACTAGTATGCTGGTGCCCATTTTCTCTTGCTGTCTCAAGGCCTTACTGTGTCTATTACCTGCCCCTCCCTTTTTAAGTTTTATTATTTTTCAGTATCATAAAATAAGCTGTAGTATTTTCAAATTTTTGTCTCCATTTTCATCTCGTGTTCCATACCAAACCCAATGCACTCATCTTTCTTCCCCTACCACCCCATTAAATTTGGTTTAGCCAAAATCACAAATACCGTCCATGTTACCAAACCAGAAGAACACATCTCAGTTCCCATTTTACTCACTCTTTGAGCTTCATTTGTCTGTGCTCACCATTCTCCTCACTTCTATAACACTAGAATCTGTTTGTCTCACTGGATATTTGATCTTAGTCCATTTTTCTTTTAAATATTGGGTCTCTTCAGGGTTCAGCTCTAGAATCTCCTTTTTCTCTACATTGTTTTCCTAAACGTATTTTATCAATTCCAATGGATATCCTGGTGAGCTGAATCACAACCCTCAAAAGTCATATGTTGAAGTCCTAACCATCAGTATTTCAAAGTGTGACTGTATTGGGGATAGGGCTGTTAAAGATGTGTTTAAGTAAAAATGAGGGTACTAGTTCAATATCACTGATGTCCTTGAGAGAAGAGAAAGTTTGGACACAAAAAGAAATTCCACACACAAAGTAAAGATGACACAAGGACACAGTGAGAAGGCCAAGGAGAAGAGCCTCAGGAGAAGCAACCTGCTGACACCTTGATCTTGGACTCCCAGTCTCTAGAATTTTGAGATAGTAAATTTCTTTTGTTTTTACTACCCAGTCGGAGGTAGGTTATGGAAGTCATAGCAAACTGATATAACCTTCTTTATCTTCTTCATCCTGATAGCCAATGTATATTTTTGGTGCAGGGCCTCCTCTGGTCACCAGACTTACATATCTAGTTACATGCTTTGCATCTACATTAGCTGCATCCATATCTTGTATGTACCAAAACTATATACTTGGGACCAGCAGATGGCATAATTGTTACATTGCTGGATTCACACATGGTCAACCGCAGTTTAAGTTCTGGACCAGGGGACTTCAAACTCATGATGAGTGTGTCGACAGAAAATAACCAACTCTAAAAAAAATGAATAATCAATGCAGTTTATTTCCAAGCAGAATATGAGTAACCTAGACCCAGAGAGGAGTCATACATGCCTTTCTTGGAGTGATCAGGTACAGGGGTTCCTTTCATTTGATTTTTTTGAAATTGACAGACAAAATTAGTGAAGAGATTTCCACTGGTCTGGCCCAAAGAGGCAGAACATGTGGAAGGGGGAGGGGGCTTATACGTGATAGGTGGTTTCCACAATTACTAGGTTGGTGATTGGAAGGAAAGATCTATGTCCTGGGAGGAGATTCTTAAAGAAATGCTTAATCTACATCCCAAGGAAAGGGAAGTTGTGTGTCTTGGGAAGAGGTTAGCAAAAGAATATACTGTAATTGGTTGAATATACATCTCAAAGATACTATGCCAGGGACAGAATGCAGAAGAATCTTGTTAGATGGAAAAAAAATGTTCTGTTAATGTTTGTGGGAGTGACTCCCCCTAGGAGCTCTAGAAAGGACTTTGGAAAAATAGGGAAAAGCAGTCAGACTTCGGTCCACAGGTGCATTTGTCAAATAATCTTTGAGCCACCACCAGAATCTAGGCTTTTCATATACTGCTCCTCAAAACTCTTTAAAACTTTAAAACAACAAAACTCATTTGTTGACAGAATTAGCCAACTCTGAGAAAGACAAGCATGTTTCTTGTGCTGAGATACAGTGGTTCCTTTTATGAAGTTTTGAGGACAGGAGAATTGTCGATCAACATAAGGAGTCTTTTCCATTGGCCAAGCCCGACATCTGGAAGCTAGGTTTATAGGTTACGTCAGAGTTCCCAGGCACATGATCTGTTCAGTGACGGGTTCAAGAGGGTGTGATCATCTTCTGGACATTCTTGATTGGTGAGGTTTTAGATAATCAAATTTTTCTCCAGGTGTCTGGAACCATTCAGCCTGGAGTCTTTGAGCTCACAATCAGCAGTTTCCAGCCTATAAAACATCTTACATATTGAAATGAAAACCTTTTCTTTCCTGTAAGTGAGAGTTTTAGAGGCCAAATGGCCCTCACTCATGGTCCATGTTGGTCATTATCATAACCAAAAGTCTGAAGACTTACTCCTTACTCTGGGCCATTACAATGCAAATGGACTTTATATTTCAAGAACCTTAGAAAATACATTAGGGGACCTTTGCTCGGTTTCATTCTCAATAGGTAGCACCATCTCATATGTTTTCCAGTTCCTAAACCACTCAAATTAATTTGCTATCAATATATATTAATTCTATTTCTAGAATATATTTTGAACATATATCTTTATGTCTGTTTTTATTGACATAATCCTTATCCAAAAGCTATAGTTTACTTGTGCTATCACAACAGCCCTCCACCTGGTCTACTTTCGTCCATTCTTGATTGCATTCCAATCCCTTCACTGTGCAATAACTAAAGTGATCTTTAAATGTAAATCTGATAATGTTAGTAATCTTCTTAATCTTCTCTGATCCATTTTTGTTGCACTTGGAATAAAATTCCAACTTTTTCTTTTTTTTGGAGAGGTTTTCACCATAGGGCACATGCGCTCCCCAGACAGACAGAGATAGAAAGCGAGAAATCACCCCCCAGGGAAATGGCCATGCCGCAATCCCTTTTCCTCCATTCTCCTCTCTGGATCTTGGGCACGCACGCACACACGCCTGGCGTGTTTTAAGTGACAGGGTCTGGGACTCAAACCACAGTCAGCTACATGGGAGTCCAGCGACATAGCTATTACTCTAACTGTTGGTCCCAAATTCCAACTTTTTTCAGGGTCTACAAGTCTACATAATCTGGCCTTGCTTTATATTTTTATTTTTAAATAATTATTTAATTTTATTTATCATTATTATCATTTTAAAATTTGCTGCAGGACAAATGTGCTCATCAGAGTGAGGCAAAGAGAGAGAGGGAAAGTGAGAAAGCAAGCCACCAGGTCCAAGACTTGAACTTCAGTCAGCCATGTGTGGAACTCCAGAACCTTAACCACCATACCACCTGCTGGCCCCACTGCTTGCTTTATTTTTAACTACTCTTTTACTCACAGGGCTTTCACTAGCTGAACTGACCTTATCTTCAGTTTGTTGAATATGCTGAAATCCTTTTTTGCTTCAAGACTAATGATATTTCTTTTTATAATTACTTATTTAGCTTTATTTATTTATTATTATTGTTTTATAACTAGACCACAGAAAGACAGAGACATAGAGTGGGGAAAAGTGAGAAAGCAAGCTGCTAGAGCCAGGACTAGAACCATAGTTGGCCATGTGGAAGTTCAGGGGCTCAACCACCATGCCACCTGATGTTTCCAAGACTAATGATATTTCTTTTCTCTGGAATGTTCATTTTTGCATTCTTTTCATAGCTTATTTCTTTCTTTAGTTTAGGTTAGCCTAACTGTGACCTCCCTAGTGAGATTATGCATAATTGAAATAGCTAACTAGACCTTTCTGTATTTTATCCTTATAAATACCCTTATTTGTGTATTCAATTTTATTTTATTTGTCTGTGTCTTTGGTTATTGTCTGACTTCCTGACTATTGAGTGTCTGAAAAGTCATGACATATTTTTCAGTACAAAAATGCTTCATGACTTTTCTGACAATGCAATAGAATACAAACTCTATGAGGTCAGGATCCATGTCTGTGTTATAGTCTTCTATATCTCCAGAACAAATAAAAATTCTTAAAACATAGAGGACACATAATAAATTGGATGAGTGAATGAACAAATACCTTCCTCTCGTGCGCCTTTGGCTTGACCATCTTCTGAGCCTTGAACTCTGATGTCTCCCCAGTGCTCCTAACTCTGCCCACTGTGTTTACTACTTTTTTTTCTGCTTGTATTTTCCTTAGAGTTCTATTTCCAACTATTTGATTTTGTCACTCTGTTAATTTCAGAAGATAATAACTGAGTCAAGATAAAAGATATTTTTTTCTGGATCATTGAGAGAAAAGACTCATGCTAATTTGGGACATTCTCATTTTGGAACATCTTGCTTCTTTTGAGACTCTAGGTGCCAGCCAAGGGACCATACTCAGAAAGGGGAGTGTGTGGTAGTGACACAATAGCTTCCTCCAAGTCTGCATCAGACTGCATAGGAACACTAATGACATCTTTTAATTCTTTTATACAAAGAGCATGAGCAATTTTGAGTATTAATGAGAAAACAAAACAGAGTTTAAAGACTCCTGATTCTGCTTTTCCTGTGGAAGATAATTACATTTATCTATATTTACTTATAACATGATTCCTCTTACTGAAATCATCTTATTTCATTATTATTTTACATGATATATTTTATGATAGTATGGGAGTTTAGGGAATACTAGGAATATGTAGTCTACTTTTTTCCTATTTGCTACCTCAGAAATATTGGGTAATTGGGAAAGTCACAATATATTTTTCTATGTTTTTCTATGCAAAAATGAGTCATGACTCCCAATGACCCAATAGTTACTGGCTCACTAATGATAATCAAAGTAATGCCAGTATAAATGACTAAGGTTTGATAATTAGTCTACTCATAAAAGTTTATTGAATACCAATTATAAATCAAATGGTGGGAATATAACATGATAACAGGAACAGCACTTTTACTGCCCTAGAAGAATCTAGAATTCAACTGAGAGAGACAGGTAGGTATCACCACACACCAACTAAATTAACAAAAATTAAAATTCATGAGTCCCTATGGTGGGACTATCATCAATCAAATACACAGAACTTGCTGGTAGTTTGAAAGTTGCTACAATCTTCTCAGTGTGTAGTTTAGTAATATATAATTAAAAGAGAGTGGATAATTATAGATATACTTTGACCCAGGAATTTCAATTTTAGAAACATAGTTGGAGAAAGTGACTCAAAATGAAAAGAAAAAAGCTGCTTTTGTAAAAAGATATTTATAGCTGCATAATGTATAATAAAACATTGGAAAAGAAAAACAAAAAGATTCCTATGTCTGGAAATTGTTAAAATAGTGATAGCATAATTTCTTAGCTTTGATTTTCATAAGAAACATCAAGTGACTAGGATTCAAGTAAAATTAGTTTATTGGGAAGATGAAAGTAATACCAGTAGTAGAGTGAGAAAGTGAGACAGAAAAAGGAAGTAAAGCTATTCCATGGAAAATCTATAACTAAATGACATAATATATCTCAGAATGATGCCACCTGTAAGATACTATATTCATACTTAAACTTTTTTTTATATTTTTGTCATAAGGTGCATGCCTTGTGAGAGAAACAGAGAGAGAGAGAAGGAAAGTGAGAAATCAATCCTTTCTTTTCCATTCTCCTCTCAGAATTTTGGGCACATACACACACACACACACACACACACACACACACACACACAGAGCATCATTTTCAGGCCACCAGGTCCAGCATTTGAACTGCAGTGTCAGCCATGTGGGATCTAACGCCTGAACTACCATGCTGCTTACTGGCCTCAATACTCTAATTTCTAAGAGCCATAGATTGAGGTCTGTTTCAAGGGTGTATTACCTTTTCAACACTGTCTATTAGCCATGGGTGTAGCTAAAATGGTTAAGTGATTTGAGGTAGGGTGGAGAAAACCCCTCAGTCACAGAAGCAGATACTGACAGTTTTACTTGGACTGGAACACATTAAAAGTCACCTAATATAACAGCGCAGTGATACATTTCCATTAAATGTGAAAAGTCAGTAGAGAACATGTATATATTTGTAAACATCTAGAAGAAAAAATTGTCAATCAAATGAAGAACATGATACTATTCATTTATTCATGCAGTGTCTACAAACATGGAACAACTAGTGTCAGAACACATAGAATCTCATGAAATAGCAGTTGTTAAACCAATGCTATTTCTTTTGCATTATCAGGGTATACAATTAACTAATGAAAATGACCCACCAATATTAATAGAAAGAATGACTTTTCAATTAGACATAAATAAACTGAACCTTTTAAATGTTAATAGTAGTGATGACAAGGTACAGATACAAGGAATATTACAGAAGTGGAATTGGTGGAACTTGGTGACACCTTGGGTTTGGTAGGGGAAGGAATAATGGTCCTCAAGGACAAACTGAGTATTTATGACTGATTTAATGGAAGGACGGTGTCATCTTTATAGTCATAAGGAAGATCGTATAGTAAGGCAGAAGACTGTTGGGTAGAGATGGAAGACTGATGCTGTAAGCAGTGTTTCAAAGTATGACATTAAGTCTAGAGATGCCATGACATATTCACTGAGGCTATCAATCTCTGAAAGATAGAGAAATGAGTATTTGAATACTTTACAAATAAAGGTGGAAATAAGGTCAAACATGTAGATCAACTCCAAAGAAGCACAGCAAAGGTACAGGAGAGAAAAATGGTCTCTTTTGAAAATGGTTTCTTCCTTAATCATTCTAGTAATTTTCCTAATTTTCCTCTGTTCAACAGAGATTAGGAATACAATCTTTGTTAACTAATTTTCACAATACAAGTTTTAATGAAAGGAGATAAAACACTTGAGGAGGCAAAATAAGTCGTGTGTACTATTAGTATATAAGTTTTATTCTTATCGGAACACAGACATTTGTTGCCTGGCATTAATCTCATCTTGTCTCTCTGGAATGTTGCCATAGCTTGGCATTAACAGAGCCAGAATATCTTCTTGTTTTAGTCCTAGATTGTCTCTGATAAAAGGATGAAGGCAGTGATAATTATGCAGGGAAACCACTTTGTCACTACTTCCATGGTTTAACTTAAGATGCTCTAGACATTGACATAAGTAGGCCACAGTGTTTTATTGACCTCAATTAACAAGAAAGCAACATTTCTTTTATTTGTGCTGTTAATATGGGCAAAGGATAAGAAAAGCACAATAAATTTCTAATTTAAATTTGGAACCCAGTAAAGGGAGAAAATTTGACTTGTGCAGGTTTGCAGTTCTATGCATCATAGCCAATTTTTAAAATATAAGCCATCTGCCAGTATAGTACTTTTAATGATACATTTGGTTGAAATTCTTTTCACATGCTCCCCTGAGTTCCTGCACTCAAACTGATCAGAAAGAATATTTGGTTCAGGCATCGGAGTTTCTGTGATCTACTGTCTCCATTGATTTGAGTTGACAATAACCTTCACACTCAATGTGGCTCCTTAGAGGCTAATATTCCATTTATCTTATCTTTTGTTCCTAAAGATCTTTGATATGACTTAATAGTGGTACACAATCTTTGTAGGTTGATGTGTTTGGAAAGTTATGTGTCACGGGAACTAGTAAGTGGCCATAGAATGTTTTGCATCTTATCTCCTGCTCAGCTTCCTGAGTAGTTGGGACTACAGGTAGTCACCACTACACCAGCTTTTCTGGGTGTGCTGGGAATTGAACCTGGGTCTCCCATGTGGCCTCCGCCTGCTGGACAGGCTTTAGTGCATGTCACTGCCAGAAAGTTCTTACTTAATGGGCTTTGTATTTTATTTGCCTGGCAAACTTTTAAAGCTGAGTCTTTCTTTCATGGTGCACTTTCCTGAGCTTTTTAGAACTTTTCCCGCCTCACAGCCGTGATTAAGAATATATGATCTGCCATTCTCTTGATACAACTGAAAACATTTTTATGTCTGTTGGCCATTTACTCTTAAACCTCTTAGGAACATGAGGGTGTATTTCCTACTTCATTTTGCTGAGGCCAATGCCAATTTTAATAAAACATAACTTGTTTAACCATGTTCTACATTTTCAGAATTTACTTATTCTTTGATATTCACCTAAAAATATATATGTGGGCACATTTATGCTCTGCATTGTTGTGTTTCCACATGTTAACATTGCTTGTATGTAAATGACTTTTGAGTCGAATAACTTTGAGAAATGCTAGGCCAAATAGAGGAAGTCTGTTTTCTGAAGGACTTCTCAGAGCTTCTAATGCACTGTGCGAAACATTAGCTATGAGACCTTAGGTAAAATATGTAGTGTCTCTGTGCTGTTTTATTATTTGTAAAAAGGGACTAGATAGTACTTACCTCACAGCACTGCTGCACAAATGGGATCAGACGATGCACATGAAGTGCTTAACATAATGCCTAAGATTGGTAGCTATTGCTACTAGTTATGATAATCAAGATGATGGTGGTGCCTCCTGCTTCTGTGGCTAAAATATTCCAGAAACCTGGTCATAGAAACCTTCCCCCAGAACATGTCACTGGATTCATGTCCTGCGGAATACACTTTGGGAAAATATTGTACTCCTCCTCTCTTTCTTTTTCTTTCTTTCTTTCTTTCTTTTTTTTTTTTTTTTTGCAAAGTTGTGATCTGTGCTTCACATCTCCAAAAATGAAATAGCACAGAGAAAACGTTTGCAATCTGAAATTTGGTAGTTTCAGTAATTTCCATATAACTTCTATTTGGTGGAATATCTTTTATTGAAAATTACCTTCAGTACCAGCAGGTGGTGTGGTGGTTAAGGTGCTGGAAACTCCCCCATGGTCGACCACGTTTCAAGTCCCAGACCTTGTGGCTTGCTTGCTCTCTCTCTCTCTCTCCCTCTCTCTCTCGTCAAATTAAAAAAATGAATAAATAAAAGAAATACTTTTTTCAAAAAAGAAAATTCCCTTCTTCTATCTATAATGTAATAGTGAGGCTCCCTGTTAGGGTCTTCACACAGCAACTGGCTATATACACATGTGAGTTCTGCAGTTTATGAAAAAATATAGTTGCTACTGGAAGTTTTGGAGATTCTAAAGCTGTTCCATGACATTGTATTAAACAATTGCTTAACACAAAATAGATGCTTGTGCCTATTTCACCCACCCTGCAATTACAATTACCCCTCAACATCAGTCCCCCCCCTCCCCCCCCCCTTTCCTGGAATCTCTTCTCCAGCTAAATATGAAATTGTTATGAAGTGACAATTGCTATCTCAGTGCCTGATGGTTTTGAAGCCTACTTGGACACAAGCATTAGAAAATGAAGGAAGAATTTCAAGAGAGGTGAAAGAAGGGAGCAGCATTGAGATAGGAGTTAGACCACACTTACGGGTAGATAGGGTAAGGGACCCAAGAGGAAGTCACTATGTTTTTCTTTTTAATGAGTTTCTGTGTTTTTCCTCTATGGCCTAATTAATGTACACAATATACCCCTTTTATGTGTCTCTAAAGAATTCATGAGTCCTTGCTAATACAGTGGAAGATAGGGCTATTGAGCATACAGACAGGGTAAGAACCAAGATGGAGTCACAGTGCCTAAGTTTTCACAGCCAACAGCTGGCTACATTAAGAATCAAAAGAACTGTAGCTACGGGCAGCACTTTGTATTCAGTAACTCTATTCTAACCAGAAATACAGGATGCTATGGTCTGCTGACCCCACCAAAAATAGGGTAGTAAATCACTCAGACTACCATGTAACCAGTTCTGAAGCCCACTTCCTTATCAGAAAGCCAGCCCATTGCTCAGACTGCTAGATAAATCCCCCTCGCCTCCAGCTCCTCTTCCATAACCCATTCGGCCCCCTTCCTTTGCACTGGAAGCTTTTTGTCTTTCC
>NW_006209177.1:1236955-1238935 GCF_000334495.1 Tupaia belangeri chinensis | reverse complement strand
TATGTTTCTGCACTCAGCATGCTGTCCAGACATTCTTTGGCATCCCATTCAGGCCCCCTTATTTTTTCTTCTTCCCTAATAAATTCCACTTTCCTCTCCTCTTGGTGTCCACATCTCTAATTCTTTATGAGCATAGGAAAAGAACCAACATGAGCGTTGAGTCTGATCGCCCAACACTCCTGCCTCAGCATCAGAAGCTAGAACACTACTGAAAGAAGCCTGCTCCTAGCCTGTTCCTCACTCTTCTTTCAGTGCCTTCTCTTTGTGCTCTGAGACTCTGCAGATGACAGTGATAATGGTTACATTAGGCGACAAAAGAAACAAGGCTACACTCACTGTGTTTATTCACAGATGAGAACAGTGACTCCTAGGGAGCCAAAATGTCATGTAACAGGAATGCGGGGATCGGATCTAGGCTTGAGGATTGGCTCAATTCTGTCACTGAAAATCTTGAAACTTCCTTTACAGTTATAAAAAAATTATCATGACTCAAATTCCACATATTTTAGTCACTGAATCATCAAGGTCAATTGCATTTGAAATGTAAGCAGCATTTTAAAGGCAGCTTTTATCTGTATATGCAGTAAAAATTTTGGAGAGAAAAAGGAAAACAGAATCAATAAAAAATATCATATTTTCTTTGAAGTCATAAATTTGACAGTGACAAACTAGCTATAATTTAACCTAAAAATTCTGAAATTATTGGAGAAAATTTGCTCTTTATACATGATGTTTATGGTCGCTATTTTTGATTCTGCTTTTCAGTTTTCTTATCTTCAAAATAAGTTAGAGCTCTATGAATATACTTTCTAGCTATAATGCTCTTTAAAACTTGATTTTTTCCCCATTGTGTGAATACAATATCTATGTATCTTTTTCTAAATAATAGCAAACTATAGAAACACAAACACTAAATATCTTTAACACATCAGTGGCTTAACTACTTCTATTTCCTACCTCAATTAATACCATGTACTTATTCCCTCATAACCCAGCAGTTTATAGTCATTCACTCTTCCTTTTCTCTCTTACCCTAAAGGCAGATAGCCATCAAGTAAAGTAAAATCCTCCTCACAATGTTTGTCTGCACTCTCATCTCCTTAATCCTTTTCCATACTCAATCCAGTAACATTTCAAAAACTTTCTTTTGAATCATTTATTTCTTTTGCTTAAAATCTTTTACAAAATCCTTCTTGTCTGTAGGATAATTCTAAAATTCTGTAGCATCTCCTACAAGGCCCTTAGAAATCTGTCTCTCCATGTCTATTTTCATAAATTGTGCCAAGTCCTTGCACTAGAATTATGTGGTAAGCTGAATAATGCCCTCCAAATCCATCAATGCCCAAAGCCTCTGAAACTGTGAATATGTTTTCTGATATGGTAAAGGGATTTTGTTTTGCAGATGTGATTAAGTTAAGGAATTGGAGATAAGGAGATTGGATTTTCTGGGCTGGTCTATTTGTTTTCCAAAGGGTACTTTTAACAGGAAGCAGGAAAGGTCAGAGCCAGAGACAAAGATGTGATGACATAAACCAAGACTGGAGTGAAGCAGGGCAATGAGCCAACAAATACAGGCAGTCTATGGAAGTCGAAAAAAGCAAGGAATGAATTCTTCCCTAAAGCCTCCAGAAAAAAAAAAAAAGCAGCCCCACTGACACTTTGATTTTAACTCCATGTGATTTGTTTGGATTTCTGACCTACAGAGTTTATTTTTTTTTATTTTATGACTTCATATTCACATTTAATTGTCATGCATCCCATTGCACACAATATAGCTTTTCAATGTATGCATATAGTACATGGCAATCAAACCAAGGATATTACCATGTATATCATTTTTTTTTGAGAGGTTTTTGCAATAGGGCACGTGCACTCGCCAGACAGACAGAGAGACAGAAAGCGAGAAATCACCCCCCAGGGGGGATGGCCATGCCACAATCCCTTCTCCTCCATTCTCCTCTCAGTATCCTGGGCATGCAC
>NW_006209177.1:1234841-1236913 GCF_000334495.1 Tupaia belangeri chinensis | reverse complement strand
CGAACCGTGGTCAACTACATGGGAATCCAGCGACATAGCCATCACGCTAACTGCTGGTCCCCATATATATCATTTTTAATGGAGAACTTTACATTCTTATGTCTGTTAAGTACTTCTTCCCTGAGCCTCTCCCACCCATTCTCTGTATTCTAAACACAACGCCATATAGCCTCTGGTTTTTACGCTTATCCTTCCTACTAGTCTAACTTAAGGTCTTTCCATTTCTTCCTTGCAGTGCAGACATTCAGTATATATTGAGTAGGGATATACAGTGTTTGTCTTTCATAGTCTAGCTTACTTTGCTTAGCATTAAATCTTCTACAGTCATCCTCTTTGTATCAAATGACAGGATCTCATTGTTTCTTATGAAGAGTAATATTTCATATTGTTTATGTGCCACTTTTCAGTTTTTTCTTCTGCTCTTAGGATGTTTCCATGTATTAACAACTGTGAATAATTCTGCAATATGGTAGTTTTATTGTAGGTTTTTGAGGAAACTCCATATTGTTTTGCATAGTGACTGTACCAATTTACATTCCCACAGTAGTGTAAGAGGGCTTCCTTTTGTTTCTTATGTTTTTTTTTTTTACTCTTCAACAGAATATCTGTTTATTTGCATTATTACACATGAAGAAGAATAAATTTGAATGGAGGGCTATGGAATCAGCTATATCTGTTTTTTTTTTTAAGAATTATTTAATTTCATTCATTAATATTAATTTTTTTATATGACCAGAAAGTGACAGAGAAAGAGAGAGAGAGAGAAGTAAGGAGAGAAATAAGCCACCAGGTCTGGGACTTGAACTGTGGTCTCCCATGTGGGAGTCCAACACCTTAACCACCATACCACCTGCTGGCCCAGTTATATCTGGTTTTTAACCAATGTTCTGCCACCTACTGTGAAGAGGGCTTCCTTTTCACAGCCTTGCCAGCACTTGCTGTTCTTTATTTTCTTTATCAAAGCCATTCTTATGGGGGTTAAGTAATATCCCATTGTGGTTTTGATTTGTGTTTCCCTTATGAGAAGAGATATTGAACATTTTTTTAAATGTGCATTTTGGCTATTCCTATGTCTTCCTTAGAAAGTTGTCTGTTCAACTCATTTGCCCATTTTCTTTTTAAATTGGATTGTTCATTTTGTGTGTGCGTGTATGAGTGAACTTCTCAGACCTTTCAGACAAAAAACTCCCACTATTAAAAATTTGCTATGCTTGGGGTCGGCAAGTGGCATGGTGGTTAAGGGTGCTGGACTCCCACATGGCCAGCTGTGGTTCAAGTCCCTGGCCTGGTGGCTTGCTTTCGCACTTTCTTTCTGTTCTCTCTCTCCCCCCACCTCTGGTCAAATTAAAACAAATAAAGTTAAATTAAAAAAAAATTGCTACGCTTGCGGTGATTTGTTACAACAGCAATAAGAAACTAATACAAGATCCTTGAAGTAGAATACCTTGTATAGCAGTTTTCTTTAATCTGCATTAAGAAGTTTCAATGTAAAATAATCATTGCAATAATAATTTCTTTGATATTGAAGTTCAAAAATCTTAAGTGTATATTTAACTATGCCTAAAAAGAAATATTTAAAAAATACTATTACTATAGGCCATCACAGAAACAGAATTTAATTAGTAAAAGGCAAACCAAACCTGAACAAAACTGGATACTATCATACTATTGTCACAGAAATCTTCTATATACACACACAGATCACTTTCTTCTTCTTGGCCTTCAGTTTTCTCTCTGTAAAATTATTTCAGACTCTTTTGAATCCAGTATTTTTATAGTCTATACCTGCACAGGACTTAGATAAGTTACTTAAAAAACCTAGGTGTGAACATTAATCACTATATCTAGCATTGACCTTGACATTTTTGGTTTTTTCTCTCTAAAGCATATAAATGAAATTGAAATAGATTCAAGAATTGGATAGAGGAAAGGCATTTGAAATAAAGAAAAAACAAAACTTCTCCCATTTTATTTCTCTAGTTTGCAAAGGCAAAATAAATTTGCCAGGTTGCCAGTTCTGATAAGTAGATAGGCTCTCACATTAATCTCCGCAGGAATATATCCCACAAACC
>NW_006209177.1:1212716-1234827 GCF_000334495.1 Tupaia belangeri chinensis | reverse complement strand
CTTAAATTTCATGTACAATAATAAAATAGCAATGTGATCCCAAAGGAATACTATAGAATCATTAATTTTAGGGACAATGTTTTATTCTTAAATCTCAGAGAAAGCCATAGAATTAAAAATGTTTATCTAAAGATATTTTGAGCTACATAAATGTACACAATGATCTCTTTTAAAACAATCAACCCATACATATGAGAAGTTAGGTAACATTATCTTTTATCATCTTGATTTTATCTTGAAGTACTAAATCATCTGGCATTTATTCTTGGCTTTTAAAGGACTTGAAGTATTGTGACCAGCACAATCTCCTGCCATCTATATTTTAATTTTCGATACGTGCTATTATATCTGAAAAGAATCCATAAAGGAGTACTTCTTTAAGTCTGAAATTGTAACTACAGAGTATATACATATGATATAGGCACCTTAATAGGAGCTCTCTATAAAATTGCTAATCAATCTATCAACATGTAAATTGTGACTTTCTGTAAAGCACATCTTAGACATTTTTGCACACTCAGCAAAGTGCAGAAATTCAGTAAATGTGTGCCATTCAGTGTTTTCCATAGGCATAGCATTATACTAGCTGCACTATAAACAACCTAGTCAGGACATCTGATGCTACCTATTTTTAGGAAGCACAAGACATAGTTGGGGTAAAATGGGTTTTATTTACTTAGTGCTTAATGCCTGCTAAGTATGACTAGCATATATTAATATATATGTGTGACATGTATGTATGAAATTGTGAGGTGAATAGTAGGGGATTAATAGACTAGAATGTATCCACAGATGGTTGAATAAAAACAAGCTCCATTGCCTGGTGGATAAGGCAACCAGATCCATATGACTGAGTATAAGGATTGAATCCTTGACCTGGCAGCTTGAGAAACACAATAGATGCACATACACGCATGACCAAAATTCCAAAAAGAGGGAGAGATGGAGAAGGGATTGTGACATGAACATTCTCCAAAGAGAGTGCTTTCTCTTCACCCATTTTTTCTATTTCTCTCTCTCTGGTAAATGCATGCATCTTGTAACAAAAATAAATAAATAAATAAATAAAATGGAAATAAATTTATATCACATGAAATTATTCTTTGTCACAGTATTTATATAGCACATTGATTATTGATTTTATGATGATCATTAAATATATTTTATTCAATTGTTATAATAAGCATAATTTAAATGTTAACTATATGTATACCACCTCAATATTTGAAAAACAGATCACTAATCTGTTTGTGATATATAGAATTTTTGTTTTGTTTTATTTCCTTTAGAGGTTTTTGCTATACGGTGTGTGTACTCGCCAGAAAGAAAGAGAGAGACAGAGAGATAGAAAGTGAGAAATCACCCCCCAGGGGGGATGGCCATGCCACAATCCCTTCTCCTCTATTCTCCTCTCGGGATCTTGGTCACACATGCATGCGTGCCGGTGGTGAGTAAAAGCCACTGGGTCTGGGACTTGAACTGCAGTCGACTACATGGGAGTCCAGCGACATAGCCATTATGCTAACTGCTGGTCCCAATATATAGAATTCTTAATTTAGAATGCTCTACTCAGTTATTTGGAATACTAAACTAGATAGTCCAAATATTCAAATAGTCAATTTCATGTAGATACAGGCATAAAATTTCCTAAGTAAATTTTGTTTATTCTTTATTCATTTATTCAAGAAATATTTACAGCCTTCCCATAAACATGATTTTGTCTGATAGTATATTAATTTCCAGCAACAGCTATTTAACAGGTACAACATTAAAGTTGCTCATGATTCCAAAGCATTAAGTCTTGAGAGATTGGTGTACATGCCACTCAACCAATTTGATTTGGTGATGCGACACCAGAATGTGATGACAGAAAATAACCTTAGGATTTATCTATTGTAAGCCTTTTCCATATTCCAGTTTTACAGATGAGGAACCTGAGACTCAGAGAGAAGTAACAGCCAAGATCTTACAATAATATATCAGAGTCATAGTTAGATTTCTAATTTCCTGACTTCTAACCCATTGTGTTTTTTACTTTGCTGAGCTGCTTCTGTATATATATTTATTTTCCACTGCCAGAATTAGCCTTTTTTGTTTTGACATTGTATATCCACCACCCAAGAAAAGGAGCTAAAAAGCAAGTATACTATTTTGGTTTTTAACATCTGAATTATCAGTGGATGCCATAGTAGATGGGTGGAAAGGAATGCTGAGAAGCAATTATCCATAAATATCTTATTTTTGCAAGTTCAGTTCCTCTGAGCATTTGTAGTCAAGTGAAGAATGTTTGTGTAAAGAGAAATTCTAGGAAAGTAAAGTTTAGTCTTCTCCCTCCCTGGAGGCAGTTGAAAGTGATAAAGATAAACACCTCTTGTTCTTATCTACAGAGACATTTTCTTATCCCGAGTAAAGATAAGATTTCTATGACTCAAGAAAGGATCACAAGCAGCTGTATATAAGACCAGAGTTTTCTGAGTTTGGCTTCCTCTCTTGTGATGCAAGTATCACATTTACATGTACCATCTGACACTCACTGTGTCATCCTATGAAAATTAGGGCTCAAGATCCTTGTGCTAAGTAAGATATCTCTCTGGCTTCTACTTCTGCTGTAAGTAACGAATGGTCTTTGTCCCTGATCTAGAGGTCTTGTATCATATATATATAAACACACTTATTAATCTGTAGCTTTCTTACTCTGTTAGTGTTGCTGTAACAGAAATTGCCTGAGGAGACTGGGCAATGTATAAACAAAAGAGGTTTATTTAACTCACAATAATTATTATGGATGGTTATTGCAATCCTGGATTTCTTGTGTCTGGAAAGTCCAAGAGCATGCCAGCCACTAGGTTCCACCTCCCAATACTGCCACTTTGGGTAACAACCTATAGCATAATATTGGGCAGAGCTACAATTCAAACTGTAGCAGCAGATAGGATAAAATCTCAGATCCTTTAATGTTTCTAATGTTAACAGACAGATAGATTTGTTGCCATAGTATGTGAATTAGCTCATGTTAATAAAGAAACTCACTATGAATAGCTATGAAAATGCAAATGTTCGTCAGTTGCAGAACTCAGCTATTTCCCCATCAATCATCTTCAGAAACATTTTCAATTTTATTGCAAAGTCATTTATATCCAATCGTATAGTTCAGACACCAAAGTATTGTTTGGAGATAAATGAAACAAAGTGGTGAATTTGTGCCCCTGACATTCCAACTTAAGATGGGAACCATTTAATTTATACCAGTGATAAAATTACCTGCTAAAAATATGGACCTTAAAGATCAATAGTTTAACTTACTCACCATAAATTTCAAATCTATAATTGGTTGAGAGTCTAAATTTTCCAACTTTTGTTAGAATCAGATAGTGGCAATGGAAGAAATTTCAAGTAAGGCTGATATATGAACAGGTTGAAATCCTATGAAATACTTCCGTAGCCACTATGATAGTTTGAATTAATATCAACCACACAATCAGGTAGGATGAAGCCAATTCTCAAAAACCATCCTAGGGAACCAGCAGTTAGCGTAATGGCTATGTCGCTGGACTCCCACGTAGTCGACCGCGGTTCGTGCATATAAAATACTGCCTTAGCCACTATGATAGTTTGAATTAATATCAACCACACAATCAGGTAGGATGAAGCCAATTCTCAAAAGGCGTGACCATCCCCCCTGGGGGGTGATTTCTCTCTTTCTGTCTCTATGTCTCTTTCTGTCTGTCTGGCGAGCGCACACGCCCTACAGTGAAAACCTCTCCAAAAAAAAAAAACCATCCTAGAGTGCAAGTGATATTTCTATTTAGCAAATGAGAAAATCAGAGCTTAGAGTGGTCACCAAGGATGCAAAAGTCAGTAAATGGAAAAGTTGGATTCAAGCCTGTCTTCTGGGTCTAGGTCTTCTTAGTTGCTTCTATTTTTTTAAATGTGAACCCTCCTTTAAGTCATACATATGGTCATGGGACCAGCAGTTAGCGTAATGGCTATGTCGCTGGACTCCCACGTAGTCGACCATGGTTCGAGTCCCGGACCAGGCAGCTTAAACTCACGCCAGGCACGTGTGCATTAGTGCCCAAGATCTCAAGAGGAGAATAGAGAAGGGATTGTGGTGTGGCCATCCCCCTGGGGGGTGATTTCTCACTTTCTGTCTGTCTCTCTCTGTCTTTCTGGCGAGCGTACGCGCCCTATAGCAAAAACCTCTCCAAAAAAAGAAAAAAAAATCATACATATGGTCATGTGCCATATGATAATTTTTAGGTAAATAGTGGTCCATCTAGGTTTGTGTAAGTACACCCTATGAGGTTTGCACAATAATGACAATGACAGTGCCTAATGACACACTTTTCAGAATATCCTCCTATCCTTAAGCAATACATGACTACATTAAAAGAAATAAAAACTTAATAAATATTTTGAAATCATAGAAATAACTCATTTCTAGCAGTGTGAGTGCTCTTAAGCAGCAGTCCTCAACCTTTTTGGTCTCAGGGACCAATTTTGTGGAAGACAACTTTTCCATGGATGAGGGAGAGGGTAGGACAGATTGGGGATGATTCAAGTGCATTACATTTATTGTGCACTTTTTTTCTACTATTATAGATAATAGATAATGAAATAATTATATAAGTCACCATAATGCGGAATCAGTGGGAGCCCTGAGCTTGTTTCCCTGCAACTTGACAGTCCCATCTGGGAGCTCCTAAGAGAACCTAATGGCCCTGGCTGATCTGACAGGAGATGGAGCTCAGGTGGTTATGTGAGTGATGGGGAACAGCTGCCAATACAAATGAAGCTTCACTCACTAGCCCACTACCCACCTCCTGTTGTGCCATGCAGTTCCTACCAGGTCCAGGGGTTTAGGTACTGCTCTTCAGCACTGTTTATTCTATATATAAATTGTTTTCTTAATGCATGGAAGTCACTTAAAGTATGAATTTTAAAGAGTTTTCCTCATTACTAGTAACTAACAGCACTGGAACTCTCCTAGTTCAGTGTACTTCCCAGTACACCATGCTACTTCTAGAAGATTCTATGTACATTATTTCACTTACGGTGTGTGGTGTTTTATGTCTTCAAAGTCCATGTTCTTATGTTTTCTCCAATGCAGAAAGTAGAAGGAAAATGGGAGCATTCTTCTAGTAGGGTTGGTAAAGTGTCTGAAATTTTAGCCAAAGAAGGCCTATAATGTATTATTTGCAGACAAGTGATATTTGATTTTAAAAATGATATATGCATGTGGGTACTTATCATTTAGTTTGGGTTAAATTGCATTACATATCCATAATTGGCTAATTTTTCAAATTCATTCATAATTGTTTTTCATACCTTTTTGTAGATCATTTAATTTACAGATAATTTCTTTTCTGAGATATTTTCCAATAACATAATTTAAAGATAATTGCTTTTCATTTAGAATGAATGCACTTTGATCTCAGGAGAATAGGATATTGGTTTCAGAAAACTTGTTCTATTTGAATTTGAAATGCAAACATCCCTGAGATAGTGAATATTCAGATATGAGTTGAAAAATATACCTTATTTAAGAGTCCACATATAACAGAATATAATCATGCATAGGATGTTCAATTCTTTTCCACAGAGATTTATACTGCAGACAATAATGACAGATTTAATGCAGTTAAAAGTGTAGTATTGTGTAGGTACCAGTGAGTGGTTTAGAGACAAAGGCAATTTAGCTAAAAGTAGGAATAAAGCTCATTTGCTGCCCTCACAGAGATCACAAATATCCAGGGAGACGGGCCTATAAACAATTTGACACAATTTTTTTCTTTCTTTTCTTTCTTTCTTTTTTACATTTAATCATTGTACATCTTTACAGCATACAAAATTATTTCCTCAGCATGAATATACTATACACGTCATATTAGTCCTCTCAAATAGAATACAAATTTAAAAGTGAAAAGGTCACTCCAAGATTTGCACACACCAGAGTCACATGATCTTAGTTTGTTTTTGAAAAAATCTCTCTGGTGGCTAGTTATGAGTTGGGGGGAAATGGGATTCAAATTAGCATGACACTGCTAATGTCCAGGTAAGAGATAACTTGTATGTGTGAATGTGTAGCAGAGTGTAGTGTCCAGAACAAGGACAGTGATTTTCCTGCTGGTCATATTACATTTGGAATTTTGAGTTTAGTTCTGGCATGCCACTTTAAAAGAGGCACCAATAAGAGGTGCACCTACAGCATGATAGCAAATTCACATGCCTTCACAGGTGAGGCAAGTGACAGACAAGATAAGCGTATCAGGTGTTACAGAGATGTAGCTCAATTGCCTAACTCCTTAAGGAAAATAAGACAAATCAATTTTTGTGTGTAATCTATTAACTTTTAATGTTTATCACACTTAAAAAAAATGGTACAGGTAAAACAGAATTTTTCTGTGGGTCTTAGTTTGTGACGTCTGCTTTAAAGATTCTGGAACCTGTCATGACAACATTTGGAAAAAAAACAAACTGGTTTGCGCCAGTGGGAAAAAGGTAGTGGAATTTGAGAACTGCCTTAGAATAGTGAAGTGTTGTCATGGGTGAAGAAGTGACTTACTCTGTGTGGCATTTTAAAAAATTATTTGTTTATTTTATTTTATTTGTTATTATTTTTTGACCAGAGAGAGATGGACAGGGAGAAAGGGAAAGTGAGAAAGCAAGTAGCCAGTTCTGGGACTTGAACTATGGTCAACGATGTGAGAGTCCAGCTCCTTAATCACCACACCACCTGCTGGCCCCAGCTTTTTAGGTCATATAAAAAGGATATGCAAATGTTTCAGGAAGAAATATTTCAATTGCAAGTAAAAGAAAAAAAATGGTGGTTCTCCTAGTTCTGGTTGTGGTAGCAATGAACGTTTTGGATGGAGTTGTCCCAAAATGAAAAGAGGCAAGAGATTCCTTGAGAAGAGAGAACTGCAACTCAGTGAAAATATTAAAAATGCCGTGCTGATTAAAGGCACAAATGCAAATTCAATGGTGACACAAGTACTTAAAGATGTGTATGCATTGAAGAAACCATATGGTATTATGTATACAAAGAAAAGGTATTACAAGACCATTTGAGGATCAGACATCACTGGAATTCTTTTCAAAGAAGTCAGATTTTTCTTTATTTATGTTTGGCTTCCATAATACAAAGCAGCCAAATAATCCAGTAGTACACTGTATGCTGGATATGATTGAATTAGGCATTGAGAAGTTTGTCACTCTAAAAAATGTTAAGAATACAAAGTGTCCTGAAGGAACAAAACCCAGGCTGATATTTGCTGGTAATGATTTTGATGTAACAGAGGATTGCAGAAGACTAAAAAGTCTTCTTATTGGTTGCTATTGAAGAAATCTGGTTGTAGAACAGCACAGATTGAGTTGGAGGAGATGGGACTGTCGCTAGATCTGGTTCTCAGGAGGACACAGCTGGCATCAGATGACCTCTATAAGTTATCTATGAAAATGCCAAAAGCTCTCAAGCCAAAGAAGAAGAAAAATCTCTCTCATGACACTTTCGGCACAACTTATGGAAGGTTTCATTTGCAGAAGCAAGACCTGAGCAAACTGCAAACCAGAAAGATCAGAGATTGAAGAAACAGCCTACAGAAAAAACAGCAGAATACCATGAAAAAAGATAAAACAGGGAACCAGCAGTTAGCGTAATGGCTATGTCGCTGGACTCCCACGTAGTCGACCGTGGTTCACGTCCCGGACCCGATGGCTTAAAACTCACGCCGGGCGCGTGTGCGTGCGTGCCCAAGATCCCGAGAGGAGAATGGAGGAGAAGGGATTGCGGCGTGACCATCCCCCCTGGGGGATGATTTCTCGCTTTCTGTCTCTATGTCTCTCTCTGTCTGTCTGGCGAGCGCACGCGCCCTACAGTGAAAATCTCTCCAAAAAAAAAAAAAGATAAAACAGAATTTAAAAAAATGATGGAACTTAGCTGACAACTACAGTTTTATTGTTTTCTATTTACTTAAAAGAATATCAAGCTTTAATTCAGAGTCTTATAACATTTTATTGTATGTTTTTTAAAAAACATAATTTAACATATGTTACCATGAACAATAATGTCTACTATTAAGTTTAAGATAAGCTTACTTGAAATTTTTTTTTAATGCTGTTGAGTGTCCAGAGTTGGAATCAAGCTGCCTTGGGAAGAAGTGAGTTCACTGTCACTAGAGGTATACTTAAGCAGAGTAAATGTGACCATTTGATGAGTATTTAGTAGAGGTGTTCATTCTAAAAAGAAAATATTTTTTTAGAATTATTTAATTTAACTTTATTTATTTTAATTTGATCAGAGAGGATCAGAAAGAAAGAAAGAGAGAGAGAGAAGGTGAGAAAGCAAGTCTCCCGTTCCGGGACTCGAACCATGGTTAGCTATGTGGGAATTCAGCACCCTTAACCACCATGGCACCTGCCAGCTCCAGAAAGAAAATATTTCTATGACAACTTTCAGCTTTGAATCTCCATAAGTTTTTTGTAGATTTCTACATCAGTATAAAATTACAGTTGGAAATGATTGCCAAATGCTATTAGGGGAAATATAGACCCTATTAGTAAAGGTTAGTATCTGAAATGCAATGCTCAAAGCAAGTGTGGTGTCATTCAGAACAACGCTAAGGTGGGAATTAGGAGGCCTGGTATTTACTTGGCTGTGTCACCTTGGATAAGTTACTGAAATGTTCTTTGTCTCAAGTGCCTTAATACTGGAATGGTAGTTGGGACTAGACTAGTAGTTTGAACATTTTAGTATACCTAAGAATCACCTGAACTGTTCGTTAAAAATACAAATGTATTGACCCTATTTCCAGAGGCTGTAATTGAATGACCCTATAACTATCAAAGTTGTATAGATTTGTGAACTTGCATTTGGATGGTTGGGGTTTACAGATTACCTGAATTCTTCAATCAATAATTAGACGTTTTGATTTACAATAATATAATATTTTGTTTTTATTTTTTAAAAATTATTTTGTTAGATAGGGAGAAGGAGGCAGGACAACAGTGTCCTGATGCTACAATTCACCCTGAGCCTTCAGCCAGTCCTAGATCATGGGCAAGGGAAGCATGTCCAGGGAAGAGTCCAGATGTGAACCAGGAACCTTCTCATATGGGACTGCTTTGCAGAGCAGTGTTTTACCACTGCACCACTGTCTGGCCCCCTATTTTATTCTTTTACTTCATCTGGGTAATAATCAAATGGAAAGACTTTCAGAGTAACAATCAAGGGGAAAATAATATTTTCCGTTTGATTGTGGCTACATTGACCACCACTCTCCTCTCTCATGCAAAATTTTAAAGAATTAGACTAATTTCTGGGGGAGAAATTCTTTATTTGAATTATGTAGCTGACTTAGTCTGCTCTCCATAAACCCAGTTCTGGATGTGTATATTGTCAATGAAATAGAAAGAAAGGCAGTCCTCAGCTCTCTCACCAATGCTAAGAGAAAAGCAATGAGGATCAGAATGACAAAAAACCTTTTGGTTCTTTCGTGATAGAGCTTATGGACTTGTTTTATTTTGAGGTAGGGGATCATCAATGTGTTCAAATATGAAGTATTGGTTAGTAAAAATCCAATTCAAATTATGGGGTTACTCTTTTTTGGTGTAAGTAATTATGTCAATTTTATTACAATTGCATTAGTTCCAATATTGATCTTTTGATTTTATATTCATTTCTTAAAAGAATTATTTATTTGTTTGTTTGTTTGTTTGATTTTTAATTTGACTAGAGAGGAACAGAGACAAAGAGAGAGAGAAAATGAAAAAGCAAGCCACCAGGTCCAGGACTTCAACAGTGGTTGGCCATGTGGGAGTCCAGTGGCCTTAACCTCCATGCCAGCTGCTGGCCCTAATTTTCTATTCATTTTTATGGTGCAATAAAAGTACATGAAAACAATTTTTTTTGAGAGGTTTTTGCGATAGGGCGCGTGCACTTGCCAGGCAGACTGAGAGCGCCAGAGAGACAGAAAGACAGAAAGCGAGAAATCACCCCCTAGGGGGGATGGCCACGCCGCGATCCCTTCTCCTCCATTCTCCTCTCGGGATCTTGGGCACGCATGCACACATGCCTGGCGTGAGTTTTAAGCCACCGGGTCCAGGACGTGAACCGCGGTCCACTACATGGGAGTCCAGTGATATAGCCATTATGATAACTGCTGGTCCCATGAAAACAATTTTTTGATAATAGTATATATTGTATTGCTATATAACGTATAAAACATTTCCATTTCCTTAAACATCATTTTATTGGACCAAAGCACTATATTTCTTCTTATCAAGCACTGTTCAATAGAAATATAAACTGAGCCAGCTAACAAATGATATATACAATTACAAATTTTCTAGTAGCACATTAAATAAATTTTTTATAAAGAGATTTTAAAAAACCACTTTATTTACTTATTTTTTAAATTTTATCAGAGAGGGACAGAGCAAGAGAGCAAGAGAAAGGGAGGGAAAGTGAGAGGCAAGCCACCAGGTTGGGGACTAGAACTGTGGTCAGCCATGTGGGAGTCCACCACCCTTAATCACCACGCCACCTGCTGGCTCTCACATTAAACAAATTTTTATAAGATAATATTTATTGAGGGCCAGCAACTGGCATGGTAGTTAAGGCACTGGAGTCCCACATGACTAACCAGAGTTAGTCTCAGACCTAGCAGCTTGAGAATCATGTCGGGCACATGTGAGTGCCCAAGATTATGAGAGGAGAATCGGAAGTGATTTCTTACTTTCCTTCTCTCTCTGCCTCTCTCTAGCAAGCGTACATGTCCTATGGCAAAAACAAAAAAAAAAAAAGAAAAGAAAAAAAAGTAATTGATGGTAAAACATACATTTTATTCTTCATGGTGTATTGGAACATTTCAAGTGCTCAGTAGCCACCTGTGGCTGGTGGCAGCACTGTTGGACAGCACAACTCTAATCAGTTACCTCTTAGCTTTTGCTCATTGCCCGTGTTCACTGAGAGCTTGTCACCAGCTCACAGTAATCCTAACCATCTCTAGTTCTGTCATGGTCCTAGGTGAATTTGTTGTTCATTATCCCCTTGGTCTGTTTCTTCATCTTTAGTGATCTGTTGTTCTTTCCTTACATTTTACTCCCCCCATTCCTGTGGCCTTGCTCTGATCTTGTTATCACCCATAACTTATGAACCTCTGATAGAAGTTTTGTCATTGAGATGACATCTCAATGTACCCAAAATCTTAACCTTTTATAACTCTGTCACTTAACCACTTTTACTATATGTCCCTTTCGTCTTCACTGGGACATGTGATGAAAATTTTACCTCAATTTTCAGTCCCCTGAGTGATCCATGTCCAACTTAAACACCACGGAAATTCTATGTATTATTAGTTCAACTGCTTTCTCATTAAGACCCCCATGTCTTGGCCACAACTTCATTTTTTCCCCAATCTTGTAAAGTCTGTTCATATCAAGCTTTGTTCAGTTCCTTAAATGTGCCAGGCTTCCTGGCTTCCAGCCTTTGCACACATACTTTCTTTACCTAGACCACTCATCTTTTTTATCTCCACTTGTTTATGGTTAAACATCATTGTGAGACACTTCCCTGTCTGATCCCCCACTTCTCTTTCAGTCAATTCCTACTAGCCTCCACCAAGAGCCTTCTATAAATCTCCGGTCATAGCACTTATCACAAAGAATTTAAACTACTTTTTAAAATTATATATTCTCTGTTATACTGTTGTCTCTATGAAGTACGTAACTACCTATAGTATTATCTATCACATTCATGCAATTTACCTGCATGGTAATTTCCACTGTTACTATAAATTTGTCTGCATTTGTTTATTTTAGGATCTGGTTGTTCTAGTAGACTTTAAGTTCTGTACAGACAAGAACTAGGTCCATTTGTTCAGTGCTGCATTCCCAATGCAATAGATACATTATGGATATTGTCTAATGATATGAATGAATGGGTGAAAGGATGGAAGGATGCATGAATGGACAGTGTAGAAACCAATCTGCCTTGGTTGGTTTGCAAATATACTAGCGTGTTATTGAAATACTTGTTTGCCAGTTAACATAGAGAAATTGTAATAAGAGTCTGAACGTATACTGTTCAAATATTCAATTTATATGGAATTTAAATATGAAGGCCAAGGACTAGCTGTAACATTCCTTTTTTGAAGGTTCATCAGATACGCAATACAACTAGGCTCTTATATTATTCCTATCATTGTAACAACCTAAAAATTATCATTTATTGTATTTTATAATTAAGGACACAGAGTCAGAGAACTATAGATGTTCATATTTTCTTCATTACACAGCTCAGAAAGATTAGCCACTCTCACAAGTTCACACAGCTAGTAAGGGCTACAAAAGGGCGGCCTCCTGAGCTGGAATGTTCACAGTATAGCCTTTAGCTACCTCAGTGAGGCTGTAGTAATCCTCATGGCAGACTTCTTTGACCTTATATTAATGTATCCCTCTAGACAAGAGAAGAGAAAAGTTATTTAGTGATATTAAAGTCCCTCAATACTTCTCTCTGGACTAAAATACTCTCTCAGGGAACTCTCGTTTTCTATACCATGGAGCTATGTGTAGCTGATGCTGACCTACTTAATGTCCCTTGATTCTTGCATTGCCAACTAGTTACTGTCCTAGAAAGCTTGGTTATGGGACCAGCAGGTAACATTGTGTTTAAGGCACTGGACTCCTACATGGCTGACTGTAGTTCTAGTCCTGGACTCGGTGGCTTGAAACTCACGTGGGGCATGTGTGCATGTATGTCCAAAATCCTGAGAGAAGAATGGAGGAGAAGGGATTGAGCCATGGCAATCTCCGCTGGGGGGATGATTTCTAGCTTTTTGTCTTTCTTTCTGGTGAATGCATGTACCCTATAGCAAAAGTGTCTTTAAACAAACAAAAAAAAGGGGAGCAGCAGTTAGTGTAATGGCTATGTCGCTGGACTCCCACGTAGTCGACTGCAGTTCACGTCCTGGACCCGGTGGCTTAAAACTCACGCTGGGCGCGTGTGCGTGCATGCCCAAGATCCCAAGAGGAGAATGGAGGAGAAGGGATCGCGGCGTGGCCATACTCCCTCAGGGGTGATTTCTTGCTTTCTATTTCTCTGTCTCTCTCTGTCTGTTTGGTGAGCGCACATGCCCTGTAGCAAAAATCTCTCAAAAAAAAAAAAAAAAACATGGTTGTAAAGTCAAATAGACTGAAGAAAATATCTTATTGCCTGAAATACTCAGTTTTTTCACGTGTCAAATGAGTAAAAGATAATAGTAATCATTGAAAGGATTTTGCTGAATATTAAATAGAATTACATCTTTAGTTCACTTGGCAAAGTTCACAGCAATTAATAAAGACTAAATATCAATATTTTCTCTTGGAGAGATTTTTGCTAGAGGGCACATGTGCTCACCAGAGAGACAGAGAGATAGAAAGTGAGAAATCATCCCCCAGGGAGGATGGCCAGGCCATAATCCCTTCTCCACTATGCTTTTGGGATTCTGGTCATGCACACACATGTGCCCAGTGTCAGTTTCAAGGCTCTTGCTCTGGGATTTGAACCATGGTCAACCATGTGGTAGTCCAGTGCCACCTGCAGGCCCCTGATATTAATATTTTTTATAACTCACTGAACCTGGTTGACTTGGATATATGCAGTTACTTGTAAGACAGGGACAGAGCTATTATGTCATAGTCTGCTTACTTGCTACACAGTACTCATCTATTTTGAAAGAAACAGTAAACCTTCAGTGTTGTAGTTGATAAATTATGAGTCATAGAACCAAAGTGAAGACATTTCAGGAGTTCTCAAAAAATTTAAATACAAGTCTCTGGTTTACAGAGGTGATCAAATTTATATTTATATACATATATTTCTATATGATTTAAAATTGATGGCATGATTTTCTTATTGCAGTGTTCTCCTTTGATTTTTTTCCCTCTGCTACAGGGTACATATAAACTGACCCTGAACATAGACTCTGAGAATTAAATCAGGAAAGAGAGAACTTGAGGTGGAGAACGTCTATGATTCTGTGGCTGTGACAGACAGCAATTTCTTCACTCTGAGGTCCAGCCTCTTTTCTGGCTGTTCTGTAGCTTTCAAAACAAAACTTTAATGTGGAACACGTAGCAAGAAGAACTAGATTCAATCCTGTTCCAGTCCTCATTTGATGCCATCTGAAATGATGACACTATGATCTGGAGTACTTAAAGGTAAAAACCACTTACTATCAGACAAGTGCTATTAGAAATGTGGTACTCTTCAGAGCCAGCAGGTGGCGAGGTGATGAAGATACTGGACTTCCATATGGCTGACCATGGTATGAGCCCTGGATCCGCACCTTGAAAATCATGCTAGGCGTGTGTGTGTGTGTGTGTGTGTGTGTGTGTGTGTGGCCAAAATCCTGAGAGGAGGGTGGAGAAGAAGGGATTATGATGTGGCCAAACACCCTGGGGGTGATTTCTCACTTTCCCTCTCTCTGTCTCCCTCTGGAGTGGGCAAGGGTCCTATGGCAAAAATCTAAAAAGCAAAACAAAAACAAAAACAAAAAATGTATCACTCTTCAGGCCACTGGTATATTATATCATAGGATTCATTGTAGTGTTTGAAAGACAAAATTTATAATATGGAAGGAGTTGATTTAAGCCATGTATTTAATCAGTAATGATTTAATGATTTTAAAATAAAATTAAAAGAAAAGAAATATGAAATATTGTGAATGAAATGTGTCTAAAACTAGTTCAGAAAGACTTTCAACAAGAATTTTGTCTAATAAGAAGGGGGTAAGTTATTTTATTTTAAAAATCAATAAAACGTATTCCTAAAATTTGGGAAGATGAATAAAATAAATGAAAACATGTTTCATTGTCTCCCATCACTCATGGTGAATTTCTTTTTCCCTTGTACTGCCATTTGATCTTTATATACTTGCTCTAATAGCACTTATCCATAGTCAGCCATATATCAGAGTTATTTAGGTATGTGTCTGGCATGTCCTTGAGATTTTGAGTTTTGTGGACATATATTTCTGAATTGAATAGAGAATGTCATGAAAACATTATCTCTTATATATTGCTACTGCATAGTACAACTATACTTTCACACATGAGGTAGTTAAAAATAAATAAGCAAAAGGGAAAATATGTAGTCTTTAAAAGTGGTTGTTACAGGAACCAGCAGTTAGTGTAATGGCTATGTCGCTGGACTCCCACGTAGTCGACTGCGGTTCATGTCCCGGACCCGGTGACTTAAACTCACGCCGGGCGCGTGTGCGTGCGTGCCCAAGATCCTGAGAGGAGAATGGAGGAGAAGGGATTGCGGCGTGACCATCCCCCCTGGGGGATGATTTCTTGCTTTCTGTCTCTATGTCTCTCTCTGTCTTTCTGGCAAGAGCACGCGCCCTATAGCGAAAACCTCTCTCCCCCCCCAAAAAAAATTATGTGATTGCCCTGGAGTTTGCAATATATATTTACAAGTAATCTAAGTCCATTTTCAAACAATATACTACTACTTATCAGGTAATGCAAAAGCTTTTTAACTGAGTATCCACAATTCTAACATCCTATTCCTTCCTTATTCTTACCTCCTATTCCAACTATTCCTAGATCAGAAGTTAGAAAAACAGGGGTGGATGAAAAGTGAAAAAAGGAACACATGCAAGGAACAGAACAAACTTATGAAACCGAGCACAGACCCCCCCCCCAATGTATTTTCTAGGGTTCCTGAAATATAAAGTCCATTTGCATTGTAATGGCCCAGAGTAAGGAGTAAGTCTTCAGACTTTTGGTTATGATAATGACCAACATGGACCATGAGTGAGGGCCATTTGACCTCTAAAACTCTCACTTACAGGAAAGAAAAGGTTTTCATTTCAATATGTAAGATGTTTTGTAGGCTGGAAACTGCTGATTGTGAGCTCAAAGACTCCAGGCTGAATGGTTCCAGACACCTGAAGAAAAATTTGATTATCTAAAACCTCACCAATCAAGAATGTCCAGGAGATGATCACACCCTCTTGAACCCGTCACTGAACAGATCATGTGCCTGGGACCTCTGCCCCTAATTCTGCCCTTAAAAACGCATGTGGGGAACATCTCGGGGAGACCAGGTCTTTTCAGCATGAGCTGCCCGCTCTCCTTGCTTTGCGCTTTGCAATACAGCTGTACTTTACTTCATCACACCGTATGTCTATGACTTAATTTCATAGCACTTGGGCGAGCAAACCTGATTCCAGTTTGTAACAGTTACAAACATGGTAGATACTAATCCAACTATATCAATGATCACTTTAAGTGTAAATGTAATAATTGTTCATTTTATTCATACATATGACATAATTGCTTACTATATTATTGCTACTGTTTGCTTTATTGTCTATAAACTTTCCATTTCTGTCATTAATTTTGGAAATAATCATTTTTTTCTGTTCCTTTTACTCTTTATTCTCCTGGTATTCCTGTTATGTTTATGATACATCTTTGTCATTGTCCCACAATCCCACATTTCTAGGGTATTCAGTTCATTTCATTTTACCTTTTCTTTTTTTTTTTTTTTGCATTTCGATTTTAGAAGTTTCTTTTAATCCATTACTCATATCATGCTCACTGATTCTTTCCTTGGCCATTTCAAGTCTGTTTATGAACCTATCAAATGCATTCATTTGAGTTATAGAGTTTAGACTTTATTTCTAACATTTCCTTTTGATTTATTAATTACAGTCTTTATCTTCATTATCTATCCATTTTTGCATATTGTCTACTTTTTCATTAGAACTGTTAACCCTTTAATCATAGTTTTTTTTTTTTGAGAGATTTTTCACTGTAGGGCGCGTGCACTTGCCAGACAGACAGAAAGAGACATAGAGACAGAAAGCAAGAAATCACCCCCCAGGGGGGATGGTCACGCCGCAATCCCTTCTCCTCCATTCTCCTCTCAGGATCTTGGGCACGCACGCACACGCGCCCGGCGTGAGTTTAAGCCACTGGGTCCGGGACATGAACCGCGGTCAACTACGTGGGAGTCCAGCGACATAGCCATTACACTAACTGCTGGTTCCCATAATCATAGTTGTTTTAAATTCTCAATTGATATGTCTAAACTCTGTGCCATATCTGAGTTTTGTTATATTTGCTTTATCTCTTCTGTTTAACAATGCCTTGAAATTAATTTTTTTCCTTTCAACTTTTTGATAACAATACATGATATATCAGGTAATTGGAACTGAGCTAAGTATGTGTCCTGTGTGAGAATATATGATGCTTTAGCTAGGAATTTGACTGTTTTAAATGTTTACTGTAGTTCTGCATGTCAGATCCTTTAGTTTCTTCTAGTTTCCTTTGTTTTCAGGCCCCTGTTGTCTTTTTGTTTCACTAGAATGCCTTAAGTAATTACTCTTGCAACTCCCTCTGTTGTAATCCATTCTGATTATACTGGAACATTGTTGATGTAGGGTAAGCTGTTGGAGAACGGACGCACTTTATAATTTTATGCTTAAATCTCAGATTTTTGAGAGGGTGTAAGTCTTTAGCCTGGGAACTTCATAAGTGGTTTTTAACCTCTTTTTTCTCTGCTTACATGAGATTGGAAGGCCAGAGATACAGTTTTCTAATGGTTCATCTACAAGGTGAGATAACACTCTGGTAGAATAGTTTCCTTTAGGCAGAAAGCCTTTGTTATGATGAATCCTCTGGCTTATTTCAAAATTGTTAATTTCCCCCTCACCCTCAGCTTGCCTGAATCACTAGGGAGAGGAAGAGGGGAAAAGCACCCCAGAATCCCTTTTCCTTCATTTCTCTATCCTGTCAGGATTTGGGGCACACATACATACGTGTCCACTATGGTTTTCAAGTAACCAGGTCTGGGACTTGAATGGTACATTCAGCTCTGTGGAATCTAGCTTCCTTAACCAGAAAATTATGGGCTAGTTGAATCTAGCAATGTTTAATAATTTTTCTAAAGAATTATTTTTATTTCATTGTATTTATTATTACTTTTAATATAACCAGAGAGAGAGAGAAAGAGAGAAACAGAGAGGGTAAGTGAGAAAGTAAGCCACCATGGAGAGAGAGAGGGAGAGAATGAGAATGAGAGAGAGAGAATGAGAGCAAGTCCGGGACTCAAACCACAGTCAGCCAGTGCCCTTAATCATTGGGCCACCTACCAGCCTGATTCCCAGGGTTTTTAACCTCTCAAGCTAGTCACATTCGACCTTCACAAATTTTATTGTTTTCATTAAAATAAAGAAAAAGGGACTGAGGTCAGAGAACCCAGAGCCCAGAGGGTGGAGAAGAAAATTTGGGAGATTATTCTGAAGTCTTTATGCTAATCAAGACACTCTCCATTTTCATACTACTAGATTTAAGAACTGCTGTGAACTAACCATAGTCTCACTTTAATCTTTTCTGAACTAGCTGTTACTCCATACCCATCTAACCATTCATGCTGGGAGTGTTGGGAGCAATTTTGCATGTCCAAAGATCAAAAATAATTGTGTACCAGGAGCTGTGCTTAATGAATTACACCCAGCAGTCTTATTAGCAAGTGGACCTGGATTAGGTTTTTTAAATGATAAAATTTTGGACTTTGAGCTGATGAAATTATGTGATTTAGAGTTTGAGTCACTGGAACTAAAGGGCAAGACTGTGGCTGACACATCATAGCTTTCACAGTGTTAATAATGTTTATTTCTTCATTCTCTTCTATGTAACTTGTAAGGTCCAAAGATAGATTTATCTGGTGGTGATGCAGGGGAGACAATGACAATGCAACTACATAAGAGGCGTTTATTTTTCCAGCTAGCTGGGGTCTGAGTTTATACCCGACACAGCGGGTTGCAATAAGGTCCCCGAACCTAGGATAGAGGGGCCTTTATATAGCTCAGGAGGCAATACAGGATATACTATCAGTAACTTTTCATAGAATGCAGCACACAAGGGAGGGGGAATGTGTAGTTAGGGACTAATTGCTATCGCCCCCCTGAATTTAGATAAGAACTCTCAGTTAAGGTAGGTAAACCTTCTTCTGGAGCCTTCAGGTTTGTTCATCCTGTCGCCCCCAGACCCGCCTGTCCTCTGTTAACTCGTGAATTCCTGTGCCTTGTTAAGCCGAGAATTCTTGTGTCCTGTTTGCTGCAAATTCCTGTATCCTGTTAATTAGCGAATTCCTGTGCCCCATTTTTGAAGCCCTGTCATGGTGGTGAATACCTTAACTCAGCCTATGCTAACTTGGGCCTAACATAAACTAACTTGGCCTGCAGCCCTAGCAAGGCTGTTTACACTAAATCAGCCTAAATGAACTCAGCCTAACATATGCTAATTACACTAAATCAGCCTATACTAACTCAGTCTAACATGTGCTAATTCGGCCTAACAAACCATCAATAGTTCCAAATCAGAATCTCTGTCAGGAACTGGGGAAAAAAAGAATCTGGTGTATTCCATTAATATAATGGAAGGTCGACTATGTATTCCCCTAAAATTCATAAGATGAGTAATTCTATAAATATATTCTAGAGTGACAACACAATATGTCAAATACTGAAATCACTAATATTTCTGTAACTTGAAATGAAAAGGAACATGAATGGAATATGAGTATAATTCTTTGTATATATTTTAATAACTATTTGGAAACATTTGGAGACTTGGCCTCACAGTTCACTGCACTTGTTTATGGTGATGGTATTTGAAGCCAAGAATGCAATATTACATGCATTGTATCAGAGGATGGCTGGATTATATCCATGTAAGCAATCTGTCAATGGAAAGTACCAACTCTGTAAAAATAGTAATTAATGCAATTTATTTCGAAGCACAAATTTGAGTGACCTGGAGAGGAGGAAAACTATGCCTTTTTCCTGGGGTGATCAGGTACAGGGGGTCCTTTTATTTGATTTTGAGAGCGAGAGACAGAGTTTGGAGTTTGGTGAAGGATCTTTTCATTGGTCTGGCCCAAAATGGTGGAATAGATGGAAACGGTGTGTGTGTGTGTAGACTATAGTGAATTTTACAGTTTTTAGAGTGGTGATTGGAAAGGAAAGTTGCTGAGATCAGAAAGGAAATGTATTTTAGGGAATCAGCAGTTAGCGTAATGGCTATGTCACTGGACTTTCACGTAGTCAACCGTGGTTCGCATCCCGGACCCGGTGGCTTAAAATTTACGCCGGGCGCGTGTGTGTGCATGCCCAAGATCCCGAGAGGAGAATGGAGGAGAAGGGACTGCAGCGTGACCATCCCCTCTAGGGGGTGATTTCTCACTTTCTGTCTCTGTCTCTCTCTGTCTGGCGAGCGCACGTGTCCTATAGCGAAAACCTCTCAAAAAAAAAAAAAAAGAAAGGAAATGTATTTTAATAGTGATATGGAGGCTTAACATACATCATAAAGATATTCCAATACTATACCTGGGCAGGATGTACGAAAAATCCTGTTACCAATGGATAAAATGCTCTGTTAATGTTTGTGGGCGTGACTCCGGCTAGACTCTCTGGAAAGGATTTTGGAAAAATAGGAAAAAGCAGTCAGACTTCTGTCCACAAATCCAAGATCAAAATGCCAATCTAATGAGTATATCAGCAAGAGCTTCAATTCATTCACACCTTTATAAGGAAGGAGAAAAAAAATTCTATACTTACTTATTTCCTTATAACTTACTTTTTAATCTTTTATTATTCACTTCACCTCTTTGTCCCTGTTTCTTTTTCTAAATATGGAGGTTAAATAAAGAGCAAATATATGACAATAAGGGAAAGACATTAAAATATCATTGGGCCAGCAGGTGGTATGGTGGTTAAGGCACTGGATTCCCACATAGCTGATCATGGTTTAAGTCCTGGACTCAGCAGCTTGAAAATCATGCCAGGCATGTGTGCATGCTTATCCAAAGTCCTGGGAGGAGAATGGATGAAAAGGAATTGTGGCGTGGTCGTGGGGGTGATTTCTCACTTTCTCTGTCTCAGTTCAGTTAGCATGAGCCCTGTATCAAAATTTTAAAAAATTAAAATTAAAATTAAGTGCAATACATTTTTATATTCAAAGAAATTATTTTTAAAATTGCTCAATAGATGTTATGAAATTGTCTCATTTTGTGGTCCACAAGTAAACAAAATTCAGATTATAATTTTGCAACCTATTTTTATAAATTTGTTTTCTTGATTGAACTTTGTAAAATCTGTTTATGAATTTCTCTTTTTGAATTTGAAAAATACTACCTAACTTTATATTTTTTAACATAGCAGCTATTAGTACAATCAAAGATTTTCTTAACTTAAGAATTATAAAGGAAAACACTTCCTTTTAATTGCTTCCAAACTACAAATATTCCAGATGTTTCCTTTTATACTAGAAGAGTAAGTACTGATTGTTAGTAGTAAAACTTAATAATTACATTACAGTGGTTAGCTTATGTCGTCTATTGAGTTTTTTTTTTTAATATTTTTTACCATAGAGTGCATGTGCTTGCTGGAGAGAGACAGAGAGAGAGAAACAGTGAGAGAGAAAGTGAGAACTCACCCCCCACACTGGGGGATGGCCACACTGCAGTCCCTTCTCCTGTACTTTCCTGTAGGGATTTTGGACAGGGGTTTTGGACACATGCCCCCACATACACACACACACACACACACACACACACACACACACAAGCGCACGTGTGAGCGACGCCTGATGTGATTTTCAAGCTGCCAGGTCTAGGACCTGATGGTCTGCTATGTGAGACCTAGTGCCTTAACCACTATGCAATCTGCTGACTTCAGGATATTTTTTATTAAGGATGTAAAAGCCTACCTCTCTGCTACTCTCACCGTCACATGAAGTATTACTCTAAGCTTTACATATCCTCTTCCAAGGTGTTTGAGCGACGCCTGATGTGATTTTCAAGCTGCCAGGTCTAGGACCTGATGGTCTGCTATGTGAGACCTAGTGCCTTAACCACTATGCAATCTGCTGACTTCAGGATATTTTTTATTAAGGATGTAAAAGCCTACCTCTCTGCTACTCTCACCGTCACATGAAGTATTACTCTAAGCTTTACATATCCTCTTCCAAGGTGTTTTTTACATCTGTCTCTTTCTTTCCACTTCCACTGCTACCACCTTGGCATGTGTCTTGCAGACTCCCCTTGCCTTTA